>NW_017100341.1:194851-246210 GCF_001263275.1 Habropoda laboriosa | reverse complement strand
GAGAGACGGAAAACTCCGAGGATCTTACATCGTTGCCCGTTATCTTTTCTTTTGAACGGTCACGCGAGAAAAAAAGGAGTGCAGGTGAACGAAGAAAAGGGAAATAAAGGAGGAAACGACGAGGGATGAAAGAAAGAAAGAAACGGTAGGAGAAAGATTCCAGGGAAAATAGGCGAACTGGGTCGTGGCCAACAGCTGCCTTCTGCCCATTATTTCCGTCTCTCATTGGTGCACGTTACTTACTGCTTCCGTTCGGCTGCGCGGAAAAGAAAAGTGAGAGAGAGAGAGAGAGAGAGAGAGGGGGGAAAAGCTGTGGGAGAAGAGAGAAAAGAATGGACAAAGGCAATCGATACCGTAAACGATCGGATATTCCGGTAACATCGTTCATCCATTAACTCTCATATGATTTGACTTTTTCGAATTACGTTATCTGATCCACTTATTTCTCCGCTCGCACATCCACGCATATGAACGGAAGAAAGTCGTGGTGAGTCGCGAGAGTATCGTGGAATTTTTACTCGGGTCTCTTGCTCTGGTCGATCGATTTTCAAAGACCTTCGGCATTGTTGGCTCGACTTACTTCGTGTGTCTCAGAGTTTGCCGCGGGTATTTATTATTGCTACCGGCTGTTTTTCTAAGAGGCTCCGGCGTTCCTTTTATTTTTAACCCTTGATGAAAATACGGCACACGTATTTGCAATACTTGGCGAGGAAACGGATTAATCCGTTACACATCGCTACGCAATTTATGTAAAAAGTATGTACTGTCGTGTACTCGCGTCGGTTTGCGTTGAGTTGCAGACTTAGATCACGAGAGAAAATATTCGGATACCTTTTAACGAGGCCTGAAGCGGTCACGGAGTACTTTACCTCGAACGTTATTGTATATATAAAAAAAACTTGGTTGATCGTTCAGTGCTCGGACTGATTGAATAGCTGGTTGTTCGTTGGTTGGCGTTCGGAACAAGACTGATTCGAAATTCGGAAGAGGACATGCATCTAAGTTACCGAAGGCGGAGTTAAATTTGGGAGGTGAAAAAATGGGAGAATATAGAAAATCGATTATTGGTCGTAGGGTGTTTCTTAAGTAGATGGAGAGAGGGTAAAAGTGGTGGTAGAAGGATGAGGTGTCCGGGGTTTGGGAAATTCCGGAAAAAAAGGAGATCGGGCATGAAAGAAGGAAAGTACTACCTTAACAATGAGGAAGTCGGAACAATAGATGTACACGTCTCTAACCGTTTCGGCTAATCCTATGGGCCGCGGGATCCTTCAGGTCCGTTTTACAGCTGCCTTGAAATCTTAAACTAAAGAAAAGAAAATGTTCGGTACGGAACATGTATAATACGATCGTTGGAACATTGTGCTCGCGATCGACGCGACTTCACTTTCGTCCAACCAAGATTCGATTACTCTCTTACCCTTTCTACAAATCTGTTTCTGCATCAAAATTCGCGCTCATCACTTTCAAATTCTGTTAATACGTGCTGAATTTGGTGAATTAAGTTTGCTTAATTGCCGATGCGAATATACGCGACACGCGGTTGTTATTTCACTGTTAATAAGTTGTTGTTACACACGTCGATTATTTAACGAAGTATGACTCTGATTTGCGTCATCGTTTACCGGTTTCACCGCCACTTATTGGAAGTGCCTCGTGCTATTGTCGGTGATGTGATTAACGTTGTCAAAAACAGATTGTTACAGGATTTCTAGTGCTCTCGATTCATGGAAAGCTTATGGAAACACGTGCAGACAATGTAGAATGCACGTTGAATGAGTAATAATAAAAAGAAACAGAAGAATTGCACGAAGAATAATCTTGTAGCCAATATTTCAGTACCGCAGTGATATAAGCGAATGATGCGTCAGACAATAACACTGGATCCAGTGATATAAGCTTATCATAATTTTTTCGTCGTTCTCATAAAACAACTTAACACCTTTTTAAACAAATAATTAAAAAAAGAAAACAGAAAAATTGCATTAAAATAATCTTGCAGTAAACGTTTTTGTCGCGCAGTGATATAAGTCAATGATGCGCCAGGCAATAACACTCGATCGAGTAATTTCCTCTTCGTTCTCATAAAACAACTTAACACCTTTCTGAATAAATAATAAAAAAACAGGAAAAGTGCATCAAGAATAATCTTGTAGTAAACGTTTTTGTCGTGCAGTGATATAAGTCAATGATGCGTCAGACAGTAACACTCGATCAAGTAATTTCTTCTTCGTTCTCGTAAAACAACGTAACACCTTTCTGAATAAATAACAAAAGAACAGGAAAACTGCAACAAGAATAATGTTATAACCAATGTTTCTGCTCCGCAGTGATATAAGTCAATCATACGTCAGGCAGGAGTACTGTATCGAGTGATATAAGCATATCATAACTTCTTCCACGTTCTCGCGTTCCGCAATAGTGAAACACCTTAATACCTCCCACTTGCAACAAAAAATACAACACAAAACACGCGTCTAGTCGCAAAAAAATTCGCAAGGTAATATTCACAAATCATCGGGCAAGTCGAGACAGTTGTAAAAGGTAACACGTTTAATTAAAATCGCCCCTTAGAATCGGGAAAAGCGTCACGCGATATTCACACGTCGTTGGGACGATGAACTACGTTCAGGAAAAAAAACATGAAATATGTTTCCCGTAACATATATCACACACACGCTTGCCCAAACACACACACACACACGTGTCCGGTATGAAATGAAACTGCTACCTTGCCAGCGGGCAAAGAATACAAGTAACTTCGATCAATCCCTAGTCAGACAAGGGTATTCATTACACCATCGAATGGTAGCTCGTTTTTCACCAGCCGCAACTGGGAATATCGTCCAATGGCGCGGCGTTTTCACAGAGAGACCAACCATAGGAGTACCGAGTACGTACGTACGGTAACGTACGTGGGTGCCATTACCTCAGTTTTCTTGCCTTTGAAATTCTCACCGACACGTGAACGGACAGGTGGCGGGGCGGTTTAATAAGTTTCGCATCCATGAAGCTGCTGTTGCCGTGAGTGAAAGAAGAGGGAGAGGGGGAAGAAAAAAAAAAGAAAGAAAGAAAAGAAAGGTGAACGAAGAAGGGGTGAAAGAGGAAAGTAATGGCAGGACAGTAGGGATAGGGGTAGACGAGGAAGAGGAGGAGAGGAGGGAGAGAGAGAGAGGAGAGGAGAATTCAATAGTCCAATACCCAGCTAGAACCAAAGCTCTTTGTCTCCCACTCAGATGCCAATAGCTGGCATGCTTCAGGCTATATGCCTACACACGATGGCAGGCCACACTGGTGTATCGTAGGCAGCACAGTATGATCGGCCGTTGGCTCGTCATTTGCCGCAGGAATCTTTGAAATAAATTTATTTGGTTCGAGTGAAACCGCTCGATACGATATATAACTGTTCGATATTGGCTACGTAAAGGTAGTTGAATTGACAGAAACAACTTGATCCAGGTTCGTTTTCCGTAGGTGAATTATTTTCTGATTAAACGTTAGAATTTATAGCGACTGTACCGTTGTACCGGGGCTATTGGTAACCTGAGAGTTCCTCTACCTTCGATCGAACGTTTACATGTTATTCCTTTGGTGAATTGTTTGCTGGATAAATTTAAAGCGGACCTTCCCGCCGTTCCTACCATTGAAACTCGGTGTTTGCTTTCGATATTGTCAGACACGGAATGTAAACGGGTATTTCGCCTTTCCGGACCCTTAATTTTCCCTGTTGCGGACAGTGTTTGCACGTCGCGCGTATTTATATTTCGCAGAAAACGCGCGAGAAATTTCGCGTACCGATCGTGAATTATTCAGACGCGGGAAGGAATCGTTTCGCGAAGGTTAATTAATATTCGATGCGGGTTCATTTGCACCGTTTTCGATGCGACGTTTAAATCAGTTTCGCATTTTGCGGGGTACATTATACCTCTATCCAATTATTTCGCAATTGTAAAACGTCTGTTTCGCGAATCCTCCGCACGCACCGTTGCACGATTGTATTTCCTTTGTGTATTGTAAATTCGGTTTGCACGGTCTCGATTCGACGCTTGCACGAGACGTTTTTTCTCGGAGAGCATCGATTCCGGACGTTTGTTTTTGCCGCCATCAATCAGTCGCTCGAGAAATCTATCGATATGCCGGTGATTCAGATTTACACCGACAGGGGCGCCTGTGTCGTGGCGTCACTCGGTTGAATCGAGAGATCGCGCGCGCATTAACGGAAGTAAAATTTACAACGGTGCTTGTGGTTTCGTTCGTTCGGAAAGAAAGGGCTTTCTCTGTTTCATCCAACGAGAGAGTTTGTCAGTGTGTTGTTTGCGGAATCAAAGAGTGTTTCGTTTATTGGTACGTGCAGTTTTTTGTATAAAAACTCCTTTTTCACCGGTATTTTAAGAAAACAGTCCCGATGGTTGCATTCACTCTGACAAACTAAGGTGAAGCTGTGTGTCGATGTTGCATAATGTGAGTACCAGTTTTCATTATTTCGCATTTACGACTCTCGTGAATGCTTCCCGTTCGTTGTTTCTATCCGTAACGACACTAACCAATGTGTCTCGTTGCACGTGGAAACGTGAACGTAATTGAGATAATTTCGAAGTAAAAATTCAACACAGTACGACGAGGGGGAAGAGTGGGAACAAATCGAAGGGTAAAGTTAGGACGTTTAGTTTTATACACGAGGAAAGTTTTTCGGACAGACGAAGCACTGTTGTATAAGTAATGAATCGAAATTTCCACGGACTTTTCGTTAGTTACTTGCGGTAGACCGAGAACTGGCTGAAATTGCATCTTTGTACGAAAGTTGTCGACATTTTGCCCCGGGAACTTCACCAAGTCTTGCCTAGTTTCTAATTCACTTTTCGGCGTGTTAATAGTTTCTAACGAACACATTTAAACGTTCCAATTTTATAAATAGTATACTCTTCGAGATCGATAGCTATCGATCTGGAAAAATAGGGAAACCTAACCTATAATATATTAATATAAACAACTGGAAATTAAATTTTACACATTGCCGGAGTAACTAACCTAACCTATACATCGGATCGTGTATCGACCTGTCCCGTTTCAAGATTGTTTATTCGCAGGAAACGTAAACATAAAGGTTAAGGAAAGTTTCACGGTTGTCGATCCGACGACACGATATACAGTGGTAGACCGAAAATAGAATTATCGTAGCGTTTCCAGTTACGGAATTATATTCTTATAGGCGTTATACGTTCCGTTGATTTGTAGATACAGCTTGGACCGAGCTCCCTGAAGCTAGGCACTTATAATGGCTTTGTGAAACTTTACTCGTATAAACGTGCCTTCTTGCAAACTGAATTTACTTTAGTTTCTTGTCGAAAGCATTGCTCGCACGCTGATGATGTCGAAGGGGAATCGTTTGCTCTTCAGTTCGCGTCGTAAAGACGTTTAATTTCCTTTATCTTCTGCGCAGTGTTCGAGCATCGTCGAACCTGACAGGGCTCTTTCTATCATTGTAATATCACTTAACAAAGTTTCAGATTTTCGATAAAATGCGACGACGGTGGATCAGTTCGATCGAAAGTGGAGAAGTTCGTTGATTAGAAGTAGCGAATTTTCAATGGAATTTTCCGAAGTATTCAGTCAATCGAGGAGACCGATAAATTTCAACGAATTTTTACTCTCTTTTAAAATCATAGAGGGCGTGGAAATTTCGATCAAGAATTTTACTCTCGATGCATGTACATACAGGGTGTAACCGAAATAAGTGATTAACTTGATATCGCATTCTGCTCTTTATAGGTTAGGAAACTCTTCTTTTCGGTGATATAGACACTTTTTTAGTTTAAAATTTTTCATGAATAGTTGTCACACGTAGAATTACGAGCACTGTAATTTTTTTCTTTTGGAAATAAATTAGAAATGGGAATATAGAAATAAAGAAATAATTTTAAAAGTAAAGAAATAAATAATTAATTTTAGAAATAAGGAAATAGAAATAAATAATTTAGTGAAATCACGTCCCACTGATTTAAATCCGCAGAATTTTCATTTATGGGGACATTTTAAAATTTTAATTTACAATAGTGATACTATCGAAACTCTGGAAACACTCAAAAACCGAATTATTGTCGCGGATGACAAAATTTGCAATAAACTGAGAACTTCTGAACGTCTTCGACAGTTTCTGAAACTTCGACGCGAAGTAATTTCTTGAAATAACTGTTAAGCATTTTTACAATACTCCATTATAAACAAGAAGTGTTTCTCGACCTATGTTGATAAAATTTTTGTTCATTTTGCGACAGAGTAGAATAAGATACCAAAATTTGGCGAGCTATTTCAATTACATCCAGTACATTCTGGTCGATATCGAGTTTCGAATACACTTCGAACATCGAATAGCATTCCTCCGGCAGGAAGTGGGAATTCACTTCCGCGGGTGGTCTCGAATTATCGAATTCGTAAATCGGTTTACATTGTAAATATATAGGGTGGCACGCGATACAAGTAGCCAGGTATGTTTCATGCTCGGACTTGTAGCTGTTTAAAGTTTCATGAAGACACCGGAGAAGGATTAAGTCCGACTTGGAAAGTTCCATTTCCAGAAGTCTCACATGCGATGCATTCTGTGTTTGACAATAATTAATGTTCAGGATATAATGTGACTAATATATTGCACCGCAATCGTGAGAATGCTTGCACAATACTATAAGCAGTATCGAACTTTTGCACCAGCTGCTATATAGCAGTCACGAATAAAACTCGTATTTCAAGGCTGTAGGGGCCATTTCGCAAGTCTCTTTTCAAGCTTGTAACGCGAGGAACTGTTCTCATTTCACTGGATCGTTAAAATTTTTATGGACGCAATTAAAGCTTCTTATTTCCATTTAAATCAAAATTTTCTGATATACCTTGCATAGATAATTTTCTAATTATTTTTATAGCATTTTCATTCGATTAAATTTTTCGATAAATTTGGCTTAGATAATTTTTTAATTATTTTTATAACATTTCCATTAAATTTTCGGATATATCTTGCGTAGATAATTTTTAAATTATTCTCACAATATTTTCATTCGATTCAATTTTCATTCGAATAATTTTTGAATTATTCGTATCATATGTCTGTTCTATTATATTAAATTTTTCGATATATTTTGCGTAGATAATTTTTAAATTATTTTTGTAACATTTCCATTCGATTCAATTTTTCGCTATATTTTGCTTCGATAATTTTCTAATTATTCTTATAATATTTCCATTCAATCAAAATTTTCGATATACTTTGCGCAGACAATTTTTTAATTATTTTTACAATTTCCTACTTGGATAATTTTAAGTTACAGATTTTTATCAGCAATAATATAGCATAAGTATGACAATCTCGAAGTTGGCTGGAAGTTCTCAACTTTATGAAGACAGAATAAATTTTATATAAAACTTTACTTTGCAGACATCAGTTAGTATAGCGTGTGTATACAATTTAAAACTTTGTTAGAAACTTTCCATTTTGTTCAAGGCATGAAACGAGTTACATACGACGCAGAGTGCATTTAATAGTTGACTTTAATCTATAGATACCCGTTGGCAATAGTGTCGTATGAGAATAGCATCTTTGTTCGAAGTAAAACGTTTCTTTATTTCATAGAAATTGTGGAAAAAATGTTATATAGGGTGAGCCACGTAAAACAGGCCATCTAATTATCTTCTCTATCTATGGCAATTCGAGAAAATTTTTAAAGGGTGAACAAAATGGAAAAAAATGCAAAAAATGAAAGAAAGTTTTAAATTTTAGAATTCAAACTCATTTTAAGGTCAGATTATGCATATTTGCAGTACAAAAAAATATGCACGTTCATTCATGTAAAAAACATAGGTAAAGTTGAATTTATAAAAAAATTTTCTTCCACCTTATTCTCTTTTTGAAACCGTTTAACCCCTTGACGTATGATTTCTTTCCTCACTATGCATCTAAGAGTCAATTACCGTTTTAGTAGGGGAGAGTCCTGCAGTACCGGCCAAAGCTAGATCTCGCTTATGCTGTTAGTTGACTGCACTATTGATCGAAAAACAAATAAATACTGTAGCTCTGAGCAACGTATTCCGGCGACGTTCTTTTTTCTTCAGTACTACCAGAGTCCTAAGACGTTTAAATTTAAGAAAAACCATTTGTCCCCTTTTATCAAGCACCCTTTGTACTACAAATTACTTTTTTTAAATTTCATTTTTACCAACATTAGCCCAAGTTATTGTTCAAAAACATAGAGTGGCCGGTACTGCGCGACTCTCCCCTAATACATTAGTAAGAAAATTATTTATCTTTATGAGAAAATTTAAGAAAAACCATTTGTCCCCTTTTATCAAGCACCCTTTGTACTACAAATAAATTTTTTGAAATTTCATTTTTACCAACATTAGCCCAAGTTATTGTTCAAAAACATAGAGTGGCCGGTACTGCACGACTCTCCCCTAATACATTAGTAAGAAGAGCTAACCTACTGTAGATAAATGAAAATTTGTTAATCTTCAGTTTTATAAATGAAATCAAAAGTTAGAATTAAAATGAAAATATCTTACTGATATTGTTAGATTTATAAGTCAGTTAAATATAACAAAAATTAAACCTAAAGCCTTACTAGTGTCGAATCCTCATTCCTTTGTCCCTTGACTCCCATGCACCCAGATCCCTGCGCGTTTTCCACTTTCCCACCGAATTCCTGTCTTATCCTCGGCAGACCTTCAAGCTGATGCACTCTACCCATTTTTGTACCAAATCCTTAAGTTCATTACCTGCGAACCATTGTCCCTGCATTCTTCTTTCTAATCATCGAACCCTCAATCCTAACGAGCCCTGATCACTATCCTTACACATTCCTGGTCCTTACCTAACGGACGCACTCCTAAATTCCCCCACCCGCAACTCCCAAAAACCCTACTATAAAGGCAGCCTCAAAAAAAGGGAAAAGGTCAGTCGACATTGAATTACCAGGCAGGTTAGACCGTCCATTCCTTTGTCCCTTGACTCCCATGCACCCAGATCCCTGCGCGTTTTCCACTTTCCCACCGAACTCCTGTCTTATCCTCGGCAGACCTTCAAGCTGGATGCACTCTACCCATTTTTGTACCAAATCCTTAAGTTCATTACCTGCGAACCATTGTCCCTGCATTCTTCTTTCTAATCATCGAACCCTCAATCCTAACGAGCCCTGATCACTATCCTTACACATTCCTGGTCCTTACCTAACGGACGCACTCCTAAATTCCCCCACCCGCAACTCCCAAAAACCCTACTATAAAGGCAGCCTCAAAAAAAGGGAAAAGGTCAGTCGACATTGAATTACCAGGCAGGTTAGACCGTCCACGTTATATTCGCGAAAACCACATTGTAAAGACAACTGTTAACAAATAAAGAAAATTCGTAAAATCCAAACCGTCTCAAGTGATTCGACGACACTAGGAAGTATATATTTCTTTTGTATACGTTCCAAGAAATCCGTTTAGCTTTACCACCTCTGTTTAGTAAAGATCTAAATGTTTATGATACGCGACAAAAGGCCCTTCGGTCCCAAGCGGAGTCGTAGACAATATTAGGGCGTTGCGTAGGAGCGTTCTCAGGCCGTATAGAGTGCTCTTGCCAGCAAGTAGAAAAGCGAACCTTCCTTGTGTGAAATAAAGTTTATAGTTTGAAATGAGGATTATTAATTGTTTAACAATCCATAACTCCCATAATCCAATAGATATAACTGTTTTCATCAGATCTTGACCAAAATCTGTGGTGCGAGTCTGACTCGTTGAAAAATTTTCTCGTGTCACTATAGGTAAAGAAAATAATTATATTGTGAGAAAATCCGTCTCGCAGACGGTGAAGCGAGCACCTTGAAGCCAGGCCCAGCGCGCTCGGTGGGGGTGACTCCGCCCCTTTGGGTCTTTCCCTGGGCCTGTTCGCGTAGGGGTGGGCAGGGATCGGCAGGACGACGCGTACACACTCTTCACGAGATCGTTGAACGCGTACTTTTTGCGAACGACGCTCAGACAACGCGGAAATAGACTTCGTGTAAAATACACTGTTGCGAGACGTAGAAACGTTTAATTAATTTTACGCCCACCCTACTCCGAGTTAGAGTACTTTCTGATCGTTAGAGTTTTACATGATCCACCCGGTATATATAAAAATCAAGACAACGCGGAAATAGACTTCGTGTAAAATACACTGTTGCGAGACGTAGAAACGTTTAATTAATTTTACGCCCACCCTACTCCGAGTTAGAGTACTTTCTGACAATATGGTCCGTTTTACATGGTCCACCCGGTATATATAAAAATCACCAAAAATAAATAAACTACAAATAAAAATCATAGAAATTCGTCGAATTAATTCCGAACATTTCGTCGTGTTCGTAAAACATCAACAAGTAGAACGCGTTCGAGTATATAACACGATATCGAGACAAAACCAATGGGGGAAGTACCGGGTGTAGAATTGTATACCGGTGGTTTTCTTCGTGCAAACCGTTCAGACGTGAGAACGAATTTGTACGACAAACGAGAACGTCTGCCCTTCGAGGGTGAAACATTTTCACGTGTGTTCGAGTACGTGGAAACCACGGACCACACGGTAGGTATCGTGTTAGTTCCTCGTGGCTGTGGTTGGAATCGGCCAGTGGCCGCGTTTCGTGGCTCGGCGTGTCGTGTAGTGCCTTTTCGCGCCACTCTATCCGAGAAGAAAACGGCTTATGTATGAGAAGGGTGGTCGAAGGAACACTCCAACATTCGATTCGTCCCTTCGAACGGTAAAATGAAAGCTTTCGCACCGTCTTTCAGCCGGAAATTGTGCTTCTACGGAATAGAAACCTTTTCTTTTTTTCTCCTTTTTCTGTTTCTTCTTTCACTTTCCATCGGCGAGAGACGATTAAGAATTGTCGCAAATCTCGACGAAGAAAAGAACGGAATGGAAGGGAAACTTTGTCAGCGACAATTTTGCTTTCTTTAAACGTAGGGTAAATCGGGGGAGATGGACCATTCGCGTAAGTTTTCTGAAACATTTCATGATTATTATTATATTTTAATTTTATATGTTGTACTTCTTGCTAGAAGTTTATCTAATTACTTTGCAGTTACATAAAATGTGAGCTTTTCATCCCTTTAATTTAACTTGGATGTAAAAATTTCTTGTTTACTATTTTGTCTTTGCGATATGTAAAAACGGACACGTGTTTTTGGATTCAAAGAGCTGTGAACCCTTTGAGGGCTCACTAAAAAAGAGGAAACTTTTTTTATGGTTTAAATTACTAGTGAATAATGTGAAAATATGCTGTTATTTTTGATGATCTAATTTTTAATAATTTTAAGGAACTATGAATGCATTCATTTCCCAATCTTTACAGTGTTATATCATATACCTCTTGTAATGTAAATTTCAAGTAATCTGGGTTGGACTAAGCAGCCAGAGTTAATGCTGTTTTGTGCGTTTTGGTTTAACTAATTCACTGATATGGGGTAGTTGGACCATTATTATAATTTTTTGTATGCTTATTTTTCAAAGTATTATAATTTCTGTGTTATTCACCATTATTACTGCAAGTTTATTGAACATACTACATCATAAGCAAAATCCTCTGCTTTTTATTCAATTAATTACAGACGAAATTCTACCTTTAAAAAACGTGGTTCCTATATTTTTAATTTGTTTCATCTTCAATCGAGCACAGGTACACAATACTTGTGCCGGTGATTATGAAAGTGGCCTAAGTCGTTTTTCTCGAATTTTCTCTTTGGATGTATTAAAAAATATTTTTTCATTATCTATTAACATATTTCACAAAATACTTGCTCTTACAATATAACCCTTTTACGATGAAAAGATTATTCAATTTTTTTTAGATTTTATATAGATTTTTAGATAAATTCAATGTTTTTTAGATTTTTGATAGATTTTTAGCTAAATTCAATGTTTTTTAGATTTTTGATAGATTTTTAGCTAAATTCGATGTTTTTCAGATTTTTGACTTGGACCACTTTCACATAATCACCGGCACAATTGAAGTGTTTAAAATAGTTCAATAATAGATTTGAGGGAAATCGAACGGTAACGATCTAGTAGACATCCACTCGTGAAGTTGGTCAACAGGTTCCGAGGGGTAACAATAAACTCGTCGTTAAAATAATTGAAACACAATTTATATAACAAGGAAAATATTCAAGCGTTGAATTTTCACCCGTTTCGGGCCAAGAGTGTTTCCGTATAGTGTATCATCGAACGGGGTTGACTAATTGAAAGTGATACAAATAACATCAATTGCGAATAACTGTGCACCGTTATGTTAACTGGATCAGCCGAGTCTATGGCTGTTGACATAAATTACGACGAGCGCTCAATGATACGTAATTAATTTGGATTATTTCCCGTCGCGTTTGTGTTACGATTAAACGCGGCCAAGTCAAACGCAGCTTTTAACAGGCCGGTGCATTTTGTTTTCTATCTGGTTTGTGACTTTGGTACATTGTAACTAGCCGGTCGTGTCTGTGGCCCGATAAATCAATATGATGTACTACACAAAACATGAAGAGATCGGGGATAAAAAAAAAAAAGAAAGGAGAAAAAAGCAACAATGGAAAAACACAACATGCGTTTCGTGTGTTTTCGGCGCTTTCAATTTCCCTTTTCGTCTATTTGTTTTACCTGATATTAAATTTTTTCCCAGCCTGCCGTAACGAAACTCGTTTGTGAATTCGTTTGAAACGTTTGCCCCTAAATGAAATTTCTATTCCACGTGAGACGCGATGCTCCCGATAAAAGTCAATTGAATGAAATAATTTCGGATAGGGATCGAAAAAGAGAAAAGAAAGGGAGAACAGTTTGGTTGGTTGTGGGTAAATGTAAAATTTCGAACGAGTTACAGGAATAATTAGTTTAAAGCAGGGCTGTCCAATTCGCGGCTCGCGGGCAGTACGTTGCCCTGTATTGCCCTGAACTGCCCTGAGCTCTTAAAGCAGCCCCAGAAGAATACATACTTTTAACGTTATTGTAGAAACCGACGGAAAAATATCGAGGGACTCAACGGGAATCGAGAACCCGGGACCTTCGGCTTAGCAAGCCGAGGCTTTGCGCGCTACGCCAACCACTCCCCTCCATTCTCCCTTCGAGGTTTCCTATTTGGGTATGGAGGCCCCGATACTACATTTAAGGGAAGTTTTGTTATTTAATTATACTATATATTTCTTATGCGGCCCGAGATGATTCCTTTTCACTCAATGTGGCCCAGGCGAGCCAAAAGCTTGGACACCCGTGGTTTTAAAGCACATATGGGCAACCCGAATTCGGACCGCGACTTCTTTTTGTCCGGCCCGCGAAGGCTTTAAATTCGGCCCTCTATTTAGGTATTAACACATTCACTGCGATACGAGACTAATAGATCTCGTATCGAACCTTCGCTACGTGCTAATTGTAAGCTGATATTTCCATTATTCTTCCACTATTTTCACCGCAATAGGCACTAATCGAGCCTTTGCATAGTAAAATAACAAAATACAGCGAAAAAACGAGAAATTTTTTTCGTACCGCTAAATAAGAAAATCCTCGAAATAATTACTATCGCGTTTCATTTTATTAGTTTATCTAATATACTAGCCTTTTATACATACTCATATTCACACATAGCATGCAAAAATTCATTTAATTTGGTTGTTCCGCAAAGAGAATGATAATTTGCTCCCAGAACCAAAACACATTGCCCGATCTAAAGCGAACGTATGCATCGAATAACTGAACCTACAAGCGAGTATTTTCACAGCGAGCTTTATTAAGCGTTAAACGAATCCCTCCTTTCGATTCACTCCTGTCGCGCTGATATTGAATTTAAAACGCTAACAAGCGAGCGGAACAGTTCTTTTTTCCTTCCCCGAGCGATTCACGTGGAATTTCTATTGAAGCTATGACTCGAGATAAATACGAGAAACTGAAGAGTGTAAAGTACTTGCTGTTGACGTACGCTGGAACGAGTAAGAAAGGGAGTGTCTTGCTTTTGGTGGAACATCAAAGGCAGCCTCGAGACTTCTTCTTCCATTTGCAAGGAGGATCATGTGAAAGCCGACAGGTTAAAAATTCATTAGCGTTATCAGAGCGTTAAATATTCCGACCTAAAATGCTGCTGCTGCTGGGTTGCGGAATTTTTCGGCGAATTAATCGACGCCCGTTGGACGGTGTAAACTTTGGAAAATTCGCCGATTCGTTTTATACATCTCTCCCCTTTAAGTGCGTAAAGCAAAGAGAAAATTCTGGAGTGTATTTTATGCGCGGCAGAAGTTCTGGTTCAGTTTATTCGTTTACGCACCCTCGAGCGCTTAAACGTTTCATTCCCTCGAGCTTTTATTGCCTGAAAAATCTGGGTTAATTTGCGCGAAGTATTTCAAAATTAGACTAATTTCCGCGAGTATGAATTATCACAAACGCCAGCCAGGTTGTTTTCATTTGTGGGCAAGGAAGAGGTGAAAAAGTTCTGACGAACGAACGTCTCTCTGCGAAACGCTTCGCGAGCCGAAGCGGCGCGACGGGGAAAACGAAGTTTTCATCTAAAAAATTATTGCCCCACTTTTCATCGCATCGACCGGTTATTTAATAAATTCGTTACGTCAAACAAATTTCCTACCTCCGTCCGCTCCGGCAGATAATTTCATCGTACGATGCAAAAGCGACGGGGATGCTTCGGTGAATTCTTCTCCTGTTAAATGCTTACTCAATCCGGTCAATTAGACGAGCGTAGAAATTGTGTAATTGCATTTGCACCGCGTAACGATATTTTAAGAGCTGATAGAAATTCGGTTCGTAATAATAGCACGTGATCGACAGGAATAGTTTTTGCAGAGCTATAAATTGTAATTCTAGTTCGACGAGGATTGTGAATTTAAAGGGGTACAGTTCTTGGAGGTATCTGAAAGTGGGTAAAGTTTGGGAAATTTTTTTTACGGGTAACTAGTGAATGAAACGTTGCAATTTTTTTTGGAAGATGTAAATCTAGCTTTTGGTTTCATTCTCAAATTTTTGGAAAGTAAAAATGTTGCAAAATTGGGGAAACTTCTTTTGCTAGAACATCGATTGCAAATAAAAAATTCGTTTTGATTTGTAAATAAAAATGTATTTTCTATAATGCAGTTCAAGATTTTGCAAAAATTGCAATTACTATAGAAATGGCAGTTTGAAGAGCAGAAACCTCTTTTTACCAAAAAAACATTCTTAAAAAATTGAATAATTGAGATATCGAAAAAATCGTACGGTACATTGTAGATCGTGCATTCTTATTTATAAATCTAGAAGAATCATTTATTTCAAACGTTCCAATCCTTACTGGCGATAGCGACCAGCAATCGACGTTCTAGCAGAAGAGGTTCAAACGTTTTTACTTTTCAAAAATTGGAGAGAAAAGCTGAAACTCACATTCACATCTTCCGAAAAAATTGAAACTTTTCATTTACTACTTCCCTTTAAAAAAATTTCCAAATTTTGTCTATTTTTACACGCCTCTTAACGTAGCAAGCAAAAATTCCCATTTACTCAAACATCGAACGCATAGTTGCATCTAACCAACATAAAAAAATCAACTCGAAATCACAACAATTCACACGAAACACCGTCCAATGTATCCAGAACCATTCTCGATTTACCCATTAAAATTTCACTCCGACCACACTCCGCACAATGCTTCGAAACGGTTTTAAAAATTGATCGTATCACCACGCGAGGATCTGGAAAATCTGTGTGTAAAATCGGAAACTCGATGCTCCGCTGTCCCGACGAGCGCGTGCCTCGACGTAGACACTCCAGAGATACCGAAACGTCCCTCTAGGAGCGGTGCCGTCAAAGAAACGGGCAACAAAGTTAGCCGTGGAAAGACGTTCGGTTGTAGACGCGTGCATCTAGTCGACATCGGTGACGAGGATGCATCCAAGTGCATTATTAACGTTCTCAACTACTACGAGCAATCTCTTCCTCCCCCTCTCTCTCTCACCGTTTCACTCTGTCTTCTGATAGACGATGCATAGCAGCTGTAGTACTCGGCTTTCAAGGTAATTAAATGGGCAGCCTGGGTAGGGTGGAGTGTAAAATGTGCGGCGGTAGTGCGAAGGTGGCCACTGTCGTCCTTGTTGTGTGCACACGCGTAAGCATGTGCATCGATACAAGAGCAAAGTGAACGAGTGTGCGAGAGAGTAGAAACAGGGATAGCAGAGGCTATACGATAGAAGGAAGGAGATAGAAATGCTGTAAACGTTGATGGAGCGCCAAGCCCATCACTCTCTCGCAAATCTGATTACCTCCTCTACTAGTTCCGACCGTGCTCGTTCACCACCACTCGTTCCTTCGTTCCTCTATATGGATATGTCCCGTGTGTGCGTACGCGAGCTTACGAATGTGCCTCGACGGAACGGTTAACTAGACTTTGCCGGACCCGACCGTCGTCTCGAAAATCGAATTCGCCACTTCGGCAGGTTTGTCTCCACCATTGATTTCCGTCCTCGTTTCTGTCCAGTCGCGCAACTGTGGACAGGACCCTATCCACGAGATTCCTCGGGAGCGATGCGACTCCGACGGCGGTCGTTAAGTGAAAATTGGCTACGCCTCAGGGGGGAGAGATTTTTCGCCAGACTACAGCCATTAACAATACTTCCGCACCCTTCGCAGACGATTATACCGGTGTGATTAGAGCACTGGGGCTCGTTTCAGATTGCACGCTACGGAAGTCTAAGAAACGTGTCACTTTTAACCCTTTCGCTTTGAAAAATTGCCCGCACTGTGCTGTTGGAGGCTTTCGGAGCACTTAATTTAGTCCTTTGCATACTTCTACCTTAATTGAATGAAACGAATGTTGGATTATTTCTAAGGACACTGGAGAAAATACTGGAGTTCGTCTTAGAGTCAAGACACTCTGCACTGCAGTACGATAGCATAAACAGTTCGTAGGTATAAGCAGACCCCAGCTTTCTCTTTTTGTGTGTCCAGGGAACAGTTCCTGTGAGCTATTCTCTAAGAGTGTTAATAAAAGTAAATTCGATATACTGTAAGGGATGGGCGATTTTAATATAAAAGGGCACGCGGATAACCGATCAACGTCTTTTTGTCGCAGTCCGAACTCTCATCATTAGCAACCACGAAACAACGCTGTTCCCCTGTTCGCAGCTCGGACAGGTACACGCGTGCACACAGACACATACACACTACACTTACAATACGATATAAAAGGAAACTTTTATTCCAACCACCCATTTCCAATAACAAACGTTAAAACGATGCAGCCTGAACGAAAGATTTCGCGGTCATGGTCGAACATCTACGCGTTACGTGGTAAAATCTGCCGCAGCGAAAGGGTTAATGGAAAGAAATTTCGGTTAGAATGAAAGTTTAGCTTTCCGTGTAACTTCGAGAGACCGTGATACGGTGTAGTTATTCAGCGAGAGTCAACAGGGGGTGAGTTGCAACGAACAAGACACAATTTAGCTGGTATTATGAGCAGAGAGGTTATTTGAGTTGTCCGTTGGGGTTAAACTTCCGTTCTCTCCTTTCATTTTCTCCGCGTTTTCCGCTAATTTACCCATCTCTTTGCGTCCTTCACCCGGGGATTCTCCGGTACCCAGGGTCGTAACAATTTTCGCTGCAATTTCCAACGGTTCCACGCGTAGTAACGCATTAAATCTTCTGTATCTTTCTCGAAACGGTGTCCACGGAGAATAATGCTCGGCAGAAGGGAAATGTTCGTTTTCATCCCCGAAAAGAGAGGAGAAAAGAAGAAAAAAAGAACGAAGGAAGGAGAGGTCGGCGGAGGCTTTAACTCGCTAACGCGGCTGTTTGCTCTCCGCCGTATACCTTCGTCGATGAACTCTTCTTTTTTTTCTCCTTGCCCTCATCCACCACTTCCTTCTCCACCTTTCCGGTGCTGGATGAAATATTCACGTGGGAAAAAAGAGGATACGAGGACGAAAACGCGGTGTGTACCTTGTTACGTGCGCACACCGTGCATTACAGCACGTCGTTGAATTTTCCGTGCTTTTGCTCCTCAAAGAGAGAGCAGCGTCAGTTTCGATCCGAAACAACGCGGTCAATTTCGGGAAGAGTTTGCAGGACTTGCAGGCGTCCGCCCCCGGACGGCAATTTCCTCTTTCGTTTCCCGCGTGGGCGTCCATGTATGTGTCGTTTAAAAATATGCGACAAATTGGTGGTGCAAGCGAGACAGGGAACGTTTTATCAGAAGGACCGTTTACACGAGTAACGAGCATGTAATGAAATTTTCAAACTGTTTGCTTTTACATTGTTTGGTGTATCGATCATGTGATTCCGTGCCGCTCTGGAAATTATTTTCAGCGTACTTTCGGTAATATTGGAAATGGTGTTTTGAGTCATCTCTTTTTCCAGTATGTTTCTAGTAATATTGGGAACAGTATTCTGAGAAATTTTCTTTCCAGTGAATTTTTATTAATATTGAAAACAGTATTCTGAGAAATTTTCTTTCCACTGAATTTTTATTAATACTGAAAACAGTATTCTGAGAAATCTTTTTTCAGTGAATTTTCAGTAATACTGAAAGCAGTATTCTCAGTAAATTCTTTTTCAGTGCATTTTTATTGACGTTGGAAATAGTATTCTGAGTAATTTCTTTTCCAGTGAATTTTCTTTAATATTGGAAATAGCATTCTGAATAATTTCTTTCCAGCAAAATTTCATTGACATTAGAAATAGTATTCTGAGTAATTTTTTCCAGTGTTTTGAGTAATAACAGAACATTTTCTTTCAGTATTTTTAACTGTAATAATAGTTTTCTGTATTAATTAAGATTAAGCAAATCTCTGGAATAACACTTCGTGACATTTTGTATGTTGTCTGAATGTGTGAATAGAATTACAAGTGATATTCTGTAGCATGTAGAGTAACTATCTGAATATTAATTTTAATTAACATTAACTACCATACTCATGGTGTTCTAAATAAAATTCTGCAAGCAGTGATTCAATAAGTTTCTCAACATATCATCGACACTTCAAGTGTTAAATATTCAGGTCATTGTATTCTAATCTCTTTAGGATATTTATAAGTAACAGGATTATTCTTGCATAGAAAGATCAGTTGATATTTTCTCTGGCGAGAAGATAAGGCCCGCCCATGCATACCAATCCCTTCCAAAGAGAATACCGTAAAGTGCGCACTTCTACAAGGAGATTATTCCTAGACCAGAGCAACCATATTACATTAAAATTTGTAAAACATTAATCCTAACTTCCTGCATACAATTCTGATTCGAGCAATTTGGAAAGTTCAATTTCACTTTATATCTCGATAGAATATAAATTCAATCTTTTCCTAATTAAAAAAAAAAAAAAATTCTTCGTTTCCTTCGAAACCCGCAGATTACGAAAATTCATCGAATTCTAACATCACCAGAGAAATCAGCCCGACATTTAATAAGCGGCACATCATATTCTCCGCCGGTTCGCAAATTCTCGATATTTTCCGGCTTTAATGAAATAGCGGGAATTTCTCATCGCCGTGAATATTTTCACTTTCCCCGAAACACGGATGTATCGTATTCATCGATACGCTTCTATTGTTCACGTAGATCGTAAAAAGTATGGCAAGTAAAAATTTGCAGATCCGCGAAATTATCCTTCGAGGATTACCAAGCTGTCCCTGTACACGCGAGAATTATACGTTTTCTCGAAGATAATACAACATCGAAGGACAAAAAACTCCTTCTAACTTCACGACGATAACAAGTGTACCGATGTATCCTTTATCTTTCTCCTTTGTTTTATACTTTTCCCCTGTTGTACACTGTTAAGAGCTCGAGGGCTTCTAATTTCAATTCTTTTGTGCTTGACACGTTGAATGCCGGACTAATTCTACCTAACTCGTCCACGGCGCAGAAATGAATTTTTCCACAGTTAGGAATAGGTCTATTTAAATATGCCGTGTGATGGATTAGATGAAAATTTGACAAATATTGCCATTTATTCGAATTAAATGCTTTCGCTAATCTTGGCATCGCCGGTCACCGATCACTCCCACGAGATTCAACGTGTTAATTTTCTTTTCGAAGCGATGTCGAGGACCAGAATGTGTTCATATGGACGCAGAAGAAATATCAACGTTTCATAAAAAAGAATAATAAGAATTCAATGTATAATTAGCTTTTCATCTGAAAATTAATCGTTACAATGTGAAATCGTCAATTTTTTTACAGGTCGCTGTAATAATTTCATACCCACTGTATATTTCATAATAATTTCAAGAGATCGTCTAATACATTTCGTAACAATTTCAGTGATAATTTCATAATTTTTTTTCACTTCGAACAATTTCTATGAAAATTATTAAAATTAAACATCATAGAAAAAGGTCTATAATCTGATCACCCACTGTAGTTCACACTTGAATTTTCTACACACAACAAATCGTTCAACTCGCGCAATATTAAGTTGGCGTGTAAGAAACGCGGAACACAGTCTTCGATAAAAAAAAGTAAGATTACTAAATAACAGGTATCATAAGAAAAGGACTGTAATTCGATCACCCACTGTAGTTCACACTTGCATTTTTCACACAACAAATCGTTCAACTCACGCAATATTAAGTCGCCGTGCGAGAAACGCGGAACCCTGTCTTTAATAAAAAAAGAACCAAGATTCGCGTGACAACAACGCGTGTATTTTTGCATTTCCATCGAGTGAATTCTAGCAGCGGCTAGTTTGCAGCGTACAGCAGCAGCAGCAGCCAGCAGGGAATTTATTAGCCGCAGTAATCTGGATTGCTGTTTCAGTTCCATGCCGTTCGTAGGCAAGATGAATGGCTCGAAACGCATCCGCAAAGATAGGGCAAAATGTTACATTCACGATTTACACTTTTCTGGCTTTTCCAATTTCTTTTTCAATTTCTACCGCCGGGGTGGTGGCCGGTCGGTCGGTTGGTTTCATTTCACCGGCATAACCGGCGTTAATGCCGGTCGCGTTCTCGCTCGTAAAACTACCACCCGCTTGGAAATTACTCGCGATAGTCGCTTGCAAGGAATCCTTTATGCATCTTTCTCCTACCCTCTATTCGAGTGGTTCCTGCTTTAAATATCAACGATACTACAGGACGCGATTCAGTCGAATTTCGTTAAACGGTTCTCTCTCTCTCTCTCGTTTTATTCCCGCGTGAAACTAACCTCTGGGTTTAGTATATTTTTTTAATGCTTCCTTCTCGAAACCTTTTCATTCATACACATCCACTAAACTTCCACGAAATTGTTCCGACAGAATGGAAAATTTAATACTCGTTGCGCGAGATGTTGAAATTACGTTGAAAAAAAAAAGGAACGAAGGAAAATGCGTTTAAAAGCGTTGCAGGGTAGCTACAGTCAGTTTTGCCTGTTGCAGAATTGCGTGTTATTTTACCTACACACGATATCCGACGTGATGTTATTCCTCCTGCTTCCGTTAGTATTACTCGTTCGTTTCATTGCATCAGGATTGCCGGCGTGCAGTGACAATTGTCACCGCGATTCATCATTCTATTGGATTAGACGGCGTTTTGTCATTCAATCAGACAAGTTTCCCGTGAGCAATTAAACGGGGATATTCGAAGGGTGTTTACAACCACGTTTCGTGGTCGCCGATTGCAACTGCGCTGGATTTTTTCTTCTTTTTTTTTTTGTTTTTCATTTTTCCCAGGCTCACTTGCCATCCCACTCGTGTATCTCTCTGCGGCCGCGTGCAAACGCCGCAGCGGCCAACGGAGAATTTATTAATCTGCGGCAATCTGAATTGCAGCACCCTGATTCTCATGTATAAATTGTAAATGACCGCCGACCATATTCGATATCGCCCACGCGACGACAATCGTTAACGCCCGAGGTTGTTTATAAAAAAAAAAAAACACGGTCGAGCTTTGTGATATTTGCAAGTCGTGTGACGAGAAAATATGGGTTTGTGTGGGATTATGCGACGTAATTGGGAATTGTGAAGGTACTTTTTCGAGCGTGTAACGAATGACTGGAGTTGATTTGGGTTGTTTCTTCCTTAACCCCTTCACGTATGATTTCTTCTCCTGACGGTGCATCTAAGCGTCAGTTGTTTACTGTTTTAGTGCAATATTAAGTAAGAAAAGCTGATGTATTATAGATTAATGAAACTTTGTAATGTTCAGTTTGATAAATGAAACGGAAAATTGGAATTGAAATTCATTTTTCTTACTGATATAACTGTTTTTGTCAGGTCTTGACCAAAATCTGTGGCACGAGTCTAACTCGTTATTGTACGGTAAGTATCCTTCGAATTATTTTCATTTACATTCTTAATATCTATATTTTTATCAGGTTTACATAATACGATGGGTGGCTGCACTTGTAAACACCTGATATTTGTTAAATACTTAAATTCGGCATTTTGTATGGTGTGTTACATGCAGAAATACTGTTCTATCATAGGAATTGGTGTGTCACACATATGTGACATATGGTAGCGAACGTGTCAATGTTTCTTTAACGTCGTAAAAAGTCTCGTGCTTACTGGAGACACTTTAAGTTAGACACACGTTGATTGGCTAATGATTAACAATTTCATTCACTAATCAGCGTGTCTAATATCGTCGCCACCGCTATTGAAGTGCGCCCTTGGTATGTTTCTCACCCTGGAAGGGAGGGAGACGATCATGCTAGTGACTGTTTGGTCAATAAATTATTACATCCAGATGTACTCTTTGGAAACTCGTGCTTTATGGCATGTTTTTAACCCTTTCGTTACACTCTACAGCAGAGTGTAATATTGACTACTTTGTCGTATTATGCAAATTCATTTTCATTGTTTTTTATTCAAGTTATTTCAAATTAGTGTGCAACGAATTATAAACGACTGTGTGTTAGAATAATGAAATTTTAAAAAATTGTGTATTAATACCGTTTAATCTACTCGCGGTGATCTTGCGATCTTCCGAGCTTCGCTGATTTTGCACGTTTGTGCCGACTAATTACAAATTCGAAGGACCACTACCGTGTATCGGAAGACTAACTGATTTTCTCGTGTTTCTACGTTGTTTTTTCAAAGGGTTCAATGTTACTCGTTGCTAGCCGAATGGATTCTGATTTCGAGGTCTCAGAAGAAGTTCGAAGATTCCTTGGTCAGGATACATTCGGCGGAGACACGTTGATTGGCTAGTTACAATTTCGACTTCGACAAAGGAGGTGGTTGACTATACGCGATTGGCAAACTATTAAACAAAGAACGAACTAAAGGAACGCCCCCAAGTCAACGGTCACTCTCAAGTTTCGTCCGCACCCTTGAGTGACGCGCGCGGAAACTCGCGTGCTCGAAGCAATAAACGCAGCAGGTAATAAGTCCGGGCAGCGCTTCCTCGCTAACATAGCATACCAAGGTGGAGACCAAAAACCAGAGAAGTTAAATATAACAAACAGATGTGGACGAGAACCACGAGAAGAAAAGCATGGAACTTCTAAACGAACCTCCCAAATGTACAACTGCTGCGAAAGACCGAATAATTTCCAGACCCGTACCTGGAAAACGCCGTAAATATAATAAGACGACTAAACAAATACAGTTTTATCAGTGTTGGATGACTATAGTCACCTTTAGGATACAGTGAGCGCTCGATGATGAGCGTCTATAGTCACTTTTTAGGGTACAGTGAGCGCTCGATGATGAGCGGCTATAGTCACCTTTAGGATATAGCAAACGCTAGATTTTGAGTCACTGTAGTCACCTTTAGTAACGAAAGGGTGAGGCTATTGAGCGCGAGAGACTAATAAAACAATTCTAGTAACCCTCGCCTGGATGTACTTCAATAAATGCAAGCACTAAACGAAAATCCTGCACTAAAAAATGGCTTTCCTTATCAGTGCCATAAACCGTGCTAAAGAAGAGTTAATAACAATTGAATAAATAAACTTATCACAGTTTCCTTCGCCAATTTTTCTCGATCCCTCTATTCTCTCAATTCCCACCCGAACATTCGCTATGGAGATCGGAAAAGAAACGAAAATAACGCCTCTGTTGAAATGTTTCTGTTTATTAGTCGGCGGTTTCTTTCAGCCCGGGGGTAATTTAATTTCTGCCCTCGGTCGCGAATAATATTTCCTTTAAACGGGAACGACGTTAGCCCCGTTGACGTAGTTCCCGAAGAAGTCATTGAATCTTTCATGAGAAGTGTTTCAGTTGGCTTTGAGCTGATTAAATTTAGAAAAACTTCCCAGCCGGTTCGAAAGTGCTTCACGCTTCTGCCCTCGCGAACTTTTCCTACCATCCTTCTTTCTTTCTTTTTCTCTTCGTGTTTCCATGTTATCTCTAAGAACCTCGGCGAAAATTGCGCGGGGCTAAACTAATTTCGCAAGAGAACGACGATAAACACGACGGCACGCGTGTACCATGTATAAAAATTAGGTTAACCGCGAGAAAACAGCGTGCTTAGGCCTTCGTTGATACATTACGAAAAATCCATCGTATGTCTCTACCAGAGATACATATGCAAATCGATTCAAACGAATCGATGAAGCTACGAAAGTGTCTACATAGAGACAGTTATACAGAGTTCAACTTCGATGCACAACCTACATCCATGAGAGTGATTGAGATTCCGAAAAGTGTGTTTGAAATAATAATAATGAAGGAACTGAGGACAAATTTTGAGGGGCTCAACGGGAATCGAACTCGCGACAACACTAACTCCCTCTCTATTTTTTCTTGTCGGTTTCCCTTTTTGGGCATGGAGGCCCCGATACTACAATAATAGTTTATTAACAAAAGTAAAGAAATAAAATAGAAACTAAATGTCTACGCTAACTATGAACCACGCTGTTTGCACTCTGAATTTTCCTCTCTGTCGTGTCCTCAACACGAACCACGCGACCGATCACCCCCACCGTTGACTTGCATCGCTTCTATCTACCTGCCAATAAGGGTTCGCGAAAGAGGCCTTTTTCTAGGAAAGGCGTTGATTGGCCCTTTTTCCGAATTAGCAGCTACAAAAAGATGTATAAAGGTAGCCTTCGCAAGCCCGAAAGCATAATATGGACGGAGAGAACCAGAGCGTGTACGGAGTGTACATATTAAAAAAAAACGAACAACGTAGTTTAACCTAAAACTAAACAACCAATAGGGAAACATCCATCGTGATATCTTCCAACCGAGAAATAAGATCACGGTAACAAACACTCTCTTTCCACGCTTTTCACTCAAGGTTTCCTCTCTTCTAAATCTTACTCCACGCTGATTCTCGTTCCATATTCTTGGCTTTTTCAACATGCACCCTATTCATTCTCTCCCGAACATCTATACTCTCACCACGCACACACAATCTCCTCGATTTTTCTCCCGACCGTAAAAATGAACTAACTTAACCGTTTTAGTGCTAATTCGACATTGAAAAGTGCCACGAAGTGTAAATTTTACTCTATTTCTTGTAATCTACCTATTTTTTTATAAAACATTGAACAAAAATCCTGCATATAATCAATTTTGCACATAAATCCTGCATATTAATCAGTCAATCGTAAACAAAAGTTTTGGAATTTTTCGACATCAGATGAAAGAAACGCGATCGCGCCGCTTAGCATTTCTCGCTCAGATTTCTGCAACAACCCTTTCTCAAGAAACGAAGGGAAAAACGCTCGCGATCCTACAAGATTTGAGTTTCATCCTACTTTCCCTTCGCGCGATAAATCCGCCGACGTAAATAATCCTTTATCACAATCAAACACCGTGGATAAGCAGCAGTTCTGGTATCGTTCGAAAAGGGAACTGCAGACGTGAAATCCGTCCATCGTATACCACCTCGTGTCCTTCTCCCACTTTTCGAGCTCAGGCGCCTGGAGAATGATTAAATTTTGGCGTTCTCTTTGACCGTGGGAGGATTAATTTCCAGGCGATCTCGAATCGTCAAAGGCTACACTCCACTTTACCAGACTCGTGATCGTTTTAACCGGAGTAGTACAAACCGACTTTCACTCTACCGGTAAATATACTTGCGCCGGCGGCCCTTTTTCCACCGGTTTACGTTTAATCGAACGGTTTAATTATCACCGTCGTTGGAGCTTGTAACGAGGCAGAATGAAAAAGGCAAGTTGGAACAATCGCCGGTCGGAAGTGGAGTTTCAACTCGCCGAGTTCTTCATCTTTCTCGCGGAAAGGCGAATAGAATTCATGGCATTAATTACGCCTCGATTCGCGGTGGAATGCGATCGGAGCCGCCGTTTCACCCGCGGAAATTTTGCGTCGGCGAAGCAACAATTCTATGGTAAAGAGCCTTTGTCTCGCGGATGAATGCTCTTTTCATCTGGAATAACACTTTATTGTCGTTCGTTTCAACCAGAATCGTAAATGGATTCTTACGAGCCGATGAGGAGGAATTGCTCAGGAATGTTCCCGCGATATCGAATCGTCCTTTCCGTTTCCACGCGGCGCTTTTTTTCTCGTCTCTCCTCGACTTTTTCCCTAGTAACCTTTTCGAAGGATCGCTTAATATCGTTAGACCGGAACCTGAGCGTTAACTCACGGCAGAATAGCACGAAGCGAGAAGGATAGGTATAATTCCGCGCTAGTGGAGGCTCCGTGAATGTTCTCGGGAGATGATTTAATCGTTTCAGAGCTGATTAACTTTTCAGAGACTCTACTCTCCGGTCCGGAGGAGTCAAAGGGAAATTTCTGCAAGATCATCAACTCCACAGCCCATGAATATCAATTTCGCTCGGTGGGAACGTATTGTCCGTCTAATGTTTATTACCACCCCTTTTCTATTAATTCCTCGTTTCGTGGTATTAATTAGTCGCGGGCAGAATTTTCATAATTACCGTGAAATTCGTTACATCTCGTTTGTGTAATTTCCTTGCCTTCTACATCGGCCGATTCGTCTCTCTTTTATTTCCCGAAAGGTAACATTTCTTGCTGAGAAAGGGATTCGTGAGTAATGAAGCAAATAGTGGCGGGGTAATAGAGAAACAAACGTTTATCGAGGAAAGAATGAGAGAAATTAAGGGCACTTCTTGAGAAACCATTCTTTGCATCGCTTAACTTTCTACCGTTCTTTTTGTTCTTTTGGTAAAAATTCGTTTGGCTAGTTTCACGGTGGAAATTCGTGAAATTTTCTTTCTTTTCTATCGGTGAAGGTTTCCTACTTGTTTCGTGTTCCAATCATATGGACCGTCTGTCGGTGGTGTTACGATCTTCTGTGCGAATTAGAAGGACAAAATAGAGTAACAATGAACAGTTTGCGTTCAGTCCGTTACACAAAACTACCTGGGAACAATGCACCTGTATCGAGTACCGAAAGTACTCACGCCACTGTAGGGGCTTCGAGATTGGCTGTTACGTAGAGATAGCGTTATTATACCGTTCGTGGATTCACAGTTGTGAATGGAATATATATCTATAATATTTCCTCGGGTACGTCTGTGCGCTGAACAAACCGGATTATCGATGGTTCGACGACGAAATGGGAAAAAGTAATACTATCTTGAGTGACGTGATTGTAATTAGACAGTGGATTTTGGGAAAATTAGGTGTAATTGTTTGTGTTACGTGTATTAGTGTTCATTGAAGTAAGAAAATGAGCAACTTCTTGTTAGATGCTAAGTGATTTAAGTTTTGCTGCAATGAATATTTTTTTTATGGTGAAAATAGAAGAAAAATGTTAAATGTAAAATTAGAAGTTCTTTGAAGCTTTGTTGAAGAATTAGAGTGTTTGATAAGGTATACAAAGTAATGTAGAAAATTAACGTAGTGGTAAATCTTGCGTTATTAGAATCGACAGAAGCGACATTTTATAATAGTACCATAAAGTGTTACATTGATTAATATGTGTTATTAAAATAGTTGTATCACAGATATTCTTCAATCTTTCTCAATAAGATTTTTTAAACTTTTAAATTTAAGTAAACTACTTTGCACGATAAAAGTGTCGCTAAAAGTGTTATGTGTTTAAGTGACAAGAAGGGTTCACTTTTCAAAATTTAATTTTAAAATAAAAAAGGTTACCAAGGTGTATAACTATATAAATTTCTACCTGAATGTGCAAATTTCTCAGAGATACGATTTCTTAGACGAAGAAATCAGTGTAATGCTCAACTAAAGTAGATTTAATTTTTAAATACGAGCAATTCCAGTATTTTATTATTTAGCACGTTGTACGAGGAATCGTGTTATATGCAAACAGTAGTCGCGATATATTTGGCGCGTTATACAGGAGTCTACTGTATTTTACACTTTGTCCAAGTTTCACACGGGATAAACTATCAAAGTGTTAAAAACAAATCCACGATCCCCACTCAAACCCAGCGCGCCAAAAATTCCCACCCGAATAAAATATCCCATTCCATTAACCCTCATCCGTCCCTCAGTTTCGCATCTTAACCCTTTGCAATCCGAGCATTTTTTGATAAGATTAATAGTGAAACTTGTGGAAAGCCAAAGTTTTGTCTTGAAAAGAAAAAAAGGATTTTTAGTGTTTACGAATTTATTTATCTGTATTTCTTGTGTTAATTTGCATTATTTTGATAGTATAAAATAATATAAGAAAAGTCTGAATTGTACATTTCTCCAAAGTAATTACGCGTGTCGTCATAAAAGCGCCATTGGAGTGCAAAGGGTTAATAGGTCCCTCTGTGTTAATTTGACACAATGGCAAAAGACAAATAATTAATTTTGTAAATTCTTTTATTAAATACAGAAAATAAAGAAAAAATTGTTTCTACAAACAGCCGAATAATACAATTTTTTAACCGGAAAAATGTGTCAAATTGACACGAGGGACGGATGAGGGTTAAGAAATCGTTATTCAATGGAAAAAGTGTCGCATTATTCTTCCGCTCGGCTTGCTATCCCGGCAAGTAGCAAGATCCTAAATTCTCATTTACCGAATCATCGTAGTACGTCATTTTGCGCTTTCGCTAATTGGAAGACCTGGTTTCGTACTCCTCTTGCTCGGCTCGGCTCCGCGACTGTACAGGTCGCGGCGGCGTTGACGTAAGAGCGTTTGAGCATAGTGCTAAAATCGCGCGTGAAGTGAAAATAGTCGCGTGGCGTAGTCGGGAGCGGAGGAGCGCGTGTTAAGCCGCGAGGCTACCGAACCGAAGAAGATTTAATTAACGAACGATTTCGCCACTTAGCAAATCCTCTGGCTGTGCTGCTACCCGTTTCAACACGGGAGACAGCCGGCTTCCTTGTTTCCAGGTGAACGTACACTAGGTGAATGCACCAACCTTTCGTGATCTCGGGGAAATCTCGTAAGAGTTCAAGCTTTCCTCTGGACTAATTTCAACGACTTCGTTTAATGCGCGTCGATCTCAAAGCCGTTCGAGAGAGTGTCATTGGGAGGTTGTCTATCTGCGAGGAAGTATGTGTTTATGGAATTGGTACTCTTCGGGAGAAAGTGGTGATTGATGTGCAAGGAGATTGTATCGCTTGGCTTGTGGAAGAATAATCGTGATAATTAGAATTGGAATTGGTTTGTCTAATCTGGCGAAAGAATTTGAGAAACCTACTTAGAAATTTGATAATTTAGAAATTAGAATTTGAAATTTTAATAATTTATATTTTCTAAACTTAGGAGTTTGGAAACTTAAATTTCAAATTTTTATATTCAATAGTTCGGAAATATAAATTTCAAATTTTTTAAATTTAATAGTTTAGAAATGTAAATTTCAAACCTTTTAAACTTAATAGTTTAGAAAATTTAATTTCAAACTTTTTAAACTTAATAATTCAGAAATTTTTATTTCAAATATTTTAAACTTGATAGTTTGGAAATTTTAATTTCAAATTTTTTAAATTTAAATTACTAAAAATTTGAAATTTAAGTTTCCAAACTCCTAAGTTTAGAAAATATAAATTATTAAAATTTCAAATTCTAATTTCTAAATTATCAAATTTTTAAAGTTTGAAATTTAAATTTCTAAACTATTAAGTTTAAAAAGTTTGAAATTTACATTTTTAAACTATTAAATTTAAAAAATTTGATATTTCAATAATTAAAAATTTTCGAACTTAAAAATTTTATCTCAGCACATCGTCAGACGGTAATGCTGATTCGTGTTGATCTTCAAGAGTGTTGAGAACAATTATCAGAGATGATGACATAGTTACTTAAGCTGTTCCAGAAAATTCACGGTCTGCTGCTATACGAGCGATGAAAATTCGCCTTTACCGTCCTTTCATTGCATGATTTTATGATTCTATTTCATTCAGGTATTATACTTTAATGAGCCCGAAGTGTTCCTTTCTTTGACTTGGCTCTTTGAAGTTCTGATATTGATTGTACCAAGAGTTTAATTCTTCGTTATTAATTTATACTTGAAGTGAAACGACCGTATCGATCGACGACCTTTGATAATTTTATGACATTTCCAACTGTATCCTTTCCCTTTTAAAAGAAAATACTTTTTCCTTGAGAAAAAGAAAAGTAAAACAGAGCACAGCAAATCCTCTATTAAATAGAATTTCAAAGAATAATAGCCGACCAACGTACAAAAGACTTTTTTCTTTTTTTCAAAGGAACCACGAAGAAAATCATAATTAATCCGATCTTCGTTTACACACAAAAAACAATCGCCGAGAGAGAAGAATGTAAAAGGGCGCGAAAACGCCGGAAGGGCATGTTGAATTAAACTCGGTTGAAATGATTCGAAACTTCCCAGTAATTATCTGATAATTGTTTCATCAACGTCGAATTAATTAAATTGCGCGACAAGAGCAGAATTTAATCAAGTTCCATATTAAATTCTAATAGAGCGAAATAACAACGTTTGCAACGAGAAAGAAACACATCGGAGAAAGCAAACAATTTCGCGAGAAAACCTATAAAAGACCGAAGCGTTTCTTTTCTTCCGATTAACGTTATCGTTTTTCCGATTAGTTGATACTTCATTTTCCAGGAAAGAAAGACACGGTTAGGTTTGTAGATATCGTTTAACGCCTAGATGATTCTCTTTGTACGTGCACACGTACTCTTACCGCTCGTTTTCAATGGTCAGAAAGGAAAACTCGTTTCCGCTTTTCCCATCCTGGCGATACGCCGGGAGAGTGAAATTCTACGGATAAAAATTTTAAGTTGGTTCTTGCAGGTATTCTCTCTTCATCCAACGCTGATTCATTTTCTTTTCTTTTTTTCGCGCACGCATTAATTATACCCGCGGCTTTTACCGCGGCATTTCGCTCGACGGGGGGTTTTTGCGGCGAACTCTTTTTCGCCGCGAACTTCAGCTAAATGAAGTGGCTGTTTCTCCGAGATTAATTGTTCGTTTAAACGATCTGAAGAAAGACGGCTTTGACTATTTAATAAATGTAGCGATCGCTTGTAATTACTTTTCGCCTTTTCTTTCGTTTCCGTGATTTGTGCTGTGGATGTGGTTTGGGAAATGTAGTCTTTGGAATTGATAAATATTCCTGTTCGTCAAATTTTTCTTTCTTTCGCCTGGATGATTTGCACAGTGGACGCGCTTTGATAAATCTAGTCTTTGAAATCAAAGCGTTAAATTAGTAAAAGCTGAAATAAAAATATTTCCAAACATTTCTATTCCTAAAATTTTCCAAATAAAAACTAAAATTTCCCTTTCTCTCGTCTGAATGATTTACACAGCGGACGTGCTTTGCTAAATCTAGTCCTTCAAATTAAAGCATTGAATTACTAAAAAAATCAATAAGAAAATTTGCAAATATTCCTATTCGTCAAATTTTCCAAGAAAAAAAATTAAATTTCTCTTCCTTTCGCCTGTATGATTTGTACAATGAACACGCTTTGATAAATCTATTCTTAGAAATCAAAGCGTCAATTTAGTAAGTAATCAAATAAAATGTTGTGCCGTCACGCGAGTGATCGGATCGGCACTTTGAGGTGCCGCCTCGGTGGCGCGTGCGATTCGGGCCTTTTTGGACTAACGGTCGGGCGCGCGTCATCGCGGCGTATAAAGACGGCGACCCACTAATGTTATATCGTCTGTCGCGGCAAGACATTTGTATCGTTAACATAAAAAAATTTCCAAACATTTCTATTCCTAAAATTTCCCTTTCTCTCGCTTGAATGATTTAATCAATGAACGCTCTTTGATAAATCTAGTCTTCGAAATCAAAGTGTTAAATTACTAAAAAGTCAAATAAAAAAATTTCCAAACATTCCTATTCCTCAAATTTCCCATCCAAAAACTAAAATATCCTTTCCTTCATATAGATCAAAAAATCTTCTCATATCCCAGAACTTTTAAATATTTTATTCGTTTCTTAAATTTCCATATCTTCTTCCAACACTTTCTAACCTTTCTTCTCTCAAGAAAGATGCGTTTATCGTGTTAAAAATTCCCCGCAATTGGATGTTCCGGGGAAATACATACATTTCCAATCCGGCCAGGCTGCGACTGTCTAAGTACTCGGTGGCACAGTATTGAAATATAAATCCCTGGGTGGCAATCGGTTTGTCTCACGGACGTGCATTCACGCTGGTATTATTACGAAAAAGCCTAGTCTTGCGGCGCGTGTTCCATCTGATAAGCTCGAGGTAGCCGGATAGAGAGGCGTGCAAAGCGTACGAAAGTATTTTCTCCATCGGTGAGGGAAAACTTATTCTCAAGTATCGTAAAGTGTTATCGTTCTCGAATGACACGTGTTAGTTTACGTTCTCTCGATTTTTTCGCGGATTCCTCGGAGTGAGCGAAATACCACCGAGAACACTTTGTTACATCTCCACGACGTCGAGTAACGAAATCTCATGAATAATTGATAGTTGGACTAAGCGTTAAATAGACTCGAAATGGAATTTACGGGCGAGAATCTACCGAGTGGCCGGTAAAAAGGAAAAAAGAAGCGATATCAACCTTATTGCTCCTCGTTTACTATCGTATTATTAGAAAAGTTCTATCATCGAGAAAGTACATTTTTATCCTCGTTCTTTATTATCGTACCGTTTCAACTTCTTCTCACGTATCACTTTAGATCGTTATGATTTTCTTGCGCAATTTTTCTTACAGCCTTTGGAGAAACTGTTTGTTGTCATTACTCGTGAGTTGATTGCGGATTTTTGTGGGATTCTAACGTGCCAGGATATGTAAAATACATTCGTTAATGTTGGGACAGTTAGGTATTGAATGTGAAGTATACTGGAATTTGGTGAGTTCATTGAACTCTGCTGAAATCTAGGGAAATCTACTGAAATGTAGTAAAATCTACTGTATTCTGTAATACTAGTGTGGATTGGAATCTTTTGTAATCTACAGAAATCAACTAAATTAACGTATTGAAATCTAGTGAATTTTACTAAAATCTGCTGAAATCTACTGAACTTTGCTGAAATTTACTAAAATCTACTGAATTCTACAGATGTCTACTAAAATCTACCGAAATCTGCTTGCTGAATGTCAATCAAGCTTCTTTGTCATTGCAAACTTAATATAATATCATTTAACTCACAAAAGTCATTCCAAAATTATTAAGACCTTATCAAAAAATGATTCATTCTAGAGTCTTGAAGTATAACGGCATATCTATATTTTTACTAATATATTGTAACACTAACTTTAGCGAGGAAATGTTATTTAACTCATGTAATACTTTCTAAACGAACATAAAGGGTGCCCTAATACTCATGAACAACGGTGTACATTGAACTAAGGTTACAGTCTTGCTGATTGTACTATGGTACATTTATCCATGGATTAGTGTTCTTGCTTACACTAACACTTTCGTGCATTTTCCATATTTCGATATGTCATAATCGCATAAATATCCGCAGTCTACTCACGAGTATTCCTCCACCACAATACACGTTATTCGTTGATAACAATTAACATAGCGCAGTATATTAAAATTTGTGCCACGAGTAGCTTTAAATATATTCACACATTATTCATATAAACGTTACTGTATAACACTCGATTTTCAACCGGTGTGCCGCGAGAGGTCCACAGGTGTGTCCAAGATTTTTCAACGCAAATTAAACAAGTAGCAAAAAAAAAAACTTTTTATTTCTTTAATAAATCGGTCAAAAAATGTACACATTTTTGTCAGCTTGCCCAAAAAATGGAACATATTTTTTGCCACGCCACAGAATTTCAGCAGTTACTTTTACACGTGTGTCATGAGATAAAAAATGGTTAAAAATCGCGGCTACACAGCAATTGCCCCTGCAAACCTGCACACGCGCGGGTATAATTTTCACGAGTAACAGTAACGCGTGTAAAGGTACTACACGTGCCACGAATTCATTATACTGTTTGACGGGATCATCGTGCGTCGTTCCCGTGAGTGCACGTACTACAACCTAACTGTCATCCATCTTTTTCGCGTGGTTTACGCTCGCCATATATATTCTTCCACGCGAATCTGTTCTACTCTGTTTTTCTCTGCTCTCCGTTCCAGCCATATGAAATTTCATTTTGGTCGTAACTAACGTTATATCACGTAGAAAGGTGAGAGAGTGTATCGGTTTCGCGAACCTTAATGGCTTCGTCATTATTAAAAAGGAAATTATATGTATAGGTAATAACGTTCTCCACACGCGTACGACTTTGCGCAGCATATTGTGGCGCGTTGCGAATAATGTACACTATAAACTTTACGAGATCTCATTAGCGTTGTATTTCTACGCGAATAAATCATTAATTCTCGTACGATTCGGCGGCGATAAAAGGGTGAACAGAGTGGGGAATTATTTTCCGTTGCGTTTACATGTTCACTTCCGCCGCCGCCGCCGCGACGATATCACTCTTAATTTCGTGCACCCGCGATTCCCGTTGCAGGAATTATGTAAACGAATTATTAATCGGCGCATACATTCGCGACACGGTTAAACAGGGCAAATTATATTGTGCTCCTCGGAGAATATCGTCGCGCGAGGAGTAGCGGGAGAAGTTTAATTAATTGCTGTAGGAATTATTGATTTTGAGGGAGGAGGTGGTTGAAGAGATCTTTTCTGATTATGAAATCTGAGGTTTTATAGTAGAATGTGTTACTGAACAAACGTGATTTTTGCTAGATACAGGGTGGACGAATAGTTCTGTTTACTTGGAATATCTCCGTTGTTTTCGTAGATATGGAAAAACTTTATTTGGTAAATTAGTATGATACAGAGGGGGCCGTAACAGACAAGTAATATTTTTCAGAGATTTCAAGCTCACCTCTATTTTTCTAAATGGAATTTTTTACTTCTTTTAAATTCCTAAATGGAGATTGAGGCTGTTATAGTGGAAAACGTTACCGAAAAAATATGATTTTTGTCATATATAGGGTGGACCAATGATTCTGTTTACTTGGAATATCTTCGTTGTTTCGGTAGATATGGAAAAACTTTATTTAGTAAATTAGTATGATACAGAGGGGGCCGTAACAGGCGAGTAATATTTTTCAGAGATTTCAAGCTCACCTTTATTTTTCTAAATGGAATTTTGTACTTTTGTAGCGGCCAGCTACAGGCCACACTTGGCGCACAGATGACCAGCGCGGTTTATGACGGGCGCGCTAGCAAAAGCTATTTTTGAGGAAACCGTTTTTAGCTGTTTAACTTTTCTTAAATATTACAAAGCATGTTTTTCGTAGAAACTTTCACCGACGGTCTCAATAGTAAATTGCCCCGCCATAAAACTAAGATTTCCGAAAGGTTCGCCGTACAGGGCCACGAGGCCGAACATGTACATATCACAGGTACCGAACCTAGAGGAAATTCCGCTAAGTTGCCAAGTCTCCGACGGCGAACTCGCCCCCCCAATAGAAAGCCTCGCTATCCTGGAAAAAGCGCGCCAAGGGCGCAAGGGGCAAGCGTAGGCTAAGTAACGAAATTCCTGATTGGTTAACCCGATGCATCGGTATTAACCAATTAGGAAAAGTAGTGAAGAGTGGAAGAGGAAAAAGCTGGGAAGGCAGTCAGTCATTCTCTGACCTCTCGAGCCATCAGTAAAAAATAAAAAGACTTCACAGAGTAATTGTGTGGGTGTATTTTACCCCGACCACGTTCCCTTCTTATTCGTCAAAGACCTACACTTTTTTTAAATTCCTAAATGGAGATTGAGGCTGTTATAGTGGAAAACGTTACCGAAAAAATATGATTTTTGTCATATATAGGGTGGACCAATGATTCTGTTTACTTGGAATATCTTCGTTGTTTCGGTAGATATGGAAAAACTTTATTTATATAGGGTGGACGAATAATTCTGTTTACTTGGAATATCTCCGTTGTTTTCGTAGATATGGAAAAACTTTATTTGGTAAATTAGTATGATACAGAGGGGGCCGTAACAGGCGAGTAATATTTTTCAGAGATTTCAAGCTCACCTCTATTTTTCTAAATGGAATTTTGTACTTTTTTAAAATTACTAAATGGAGATTGAGGCTGTTATAGTAGAGAACGTTACTGACCGAATATCTTCGTTATTTTTACAGATATGGAAAACCTTTACCTACAAAATTAGTGTAATACAGAGAAAACCATAACATACCAGTAAGAATTTTCGAAAATTTCAGGATCACCTCTAACTGTTCAAATAACATGCTATATTTTTATTTTTACAAGGATATACTTTATCTACAAAATTAGTATGATACAGAGAAAACCATAACACGCCAGTAATAATTTTTTTGTACACAAAAGAATTTTCGAAAATTTCAAGATCACCTCTAAATTTTCAAATAACGTGCTATATTTTTATTTTTAAACGCAAATATTCCAGGTGAACAGAACGATCGACACACCCTATGTAACATCGGAAAATAAACTTTCCCTCGTAGTACACATTAATCTAGCGATAAACTGATGCGTGCAAGGGTAGTGTTACAAGTTGAAATTTATTATCCGGTTAGAACGATGTTTCTTCAACTTGATTAACATAAGAATTTCTTGCGAGGGAAAAAACGTCTGTAAATCTTGGCGAAGAATCACACGGCGAAGAAGAAAAATCTCGAAATATTCTGATAAAAGGAGATCGAGAGGAATTGGTTGAAATTAATTTACTCTCACAGAAGGATTCAAATTTACGGAGATTAAGTTTTCAATAGCTAAATGTATACACCCAAAGTAACAATAAAACATGCAAGTATTTCGCCTGCAATGATGTTCACGCGATCGTTCAATTAAATCATCCCTCTTTTTTTTCTTCGCATGCACGCGTAAATTTTTTTTCGCCCCAGCGAAATTTGCACGTTTATAAATCTGCAGGATTAACGATTATACGCACAGTCGTGGATTATGGCGCGTTTGATATTCATAATTTCATTAGCCAAGTGTCTACAAGCGTGCAACTCGGAAATTACCGAAACAGCACAAATACTCATTTGATCCTCTTAACGATGATGTTCGTCAGCGCTTGTGTTCCTCTGTGATGAAATATCGCCGTGATTTTCTACGAAATAGAAATCTCGCGGAAAACGGAGCAGCAACGGAATAAACTCTTTTCGGTATATATGTATACACATACACACCGTAAGTGGTAACCATCTGGTCGTTATTTATCTCCACGTTATTTCCAAAAGTGGAATTCTCTACTTTGTACCGTCACGTGTAAGTAGTAGCAGTTCCCCATTCTATTTCAGAACTACGAGCTTCCCGTACGATCACATGTGTCAGCTTAATTTAGCTACGGGTATCTAACCAGCTAATCTGGAAAATTCGCGTTCCAGGAGAACGAATCTTTAGATATTCTCAGCTTACTGGGAGATAGAGCGTCGAAGCTTCGTTAGCGAATCAGTCGTTAAACGAGGGAATAATTTTAACTCTGATCAAGAAATCGATAGTGTTTGGTGTAAGAATTTTAGGTGGCCTTAGTAGTCACTGATAGTTGAATGACAACACCTGACTTTGGTATCTTGTCACTCTTGATGCTACTTTTAGAATTTTTAGAATTTCTGACATCTTCTCTGGTAATAGATTCCAATTTCGAAATTTATTCAGGATCGATAGTTGTGTCTGCTGGGTTAATCAGTGTATCGAGTAAATTATAAGTTGTCGAAAATGTTTATTCAAATAGGGGTTGTTAGGCACTTATTCGAACCGTCTGTTACAGCAGACTGGCAGGATTTCTAATAACGCTGTTTGATCAAGAACTCCGTGCATATGGTCGAGTCAAAAGTGTTTCTGTACACCTCGCTAAAATTTATGTAACGAGTAGAACTGTTGGTATAATTTTGAGAGAAAGGGTAGTAAGTAAATAATATTTACGTTATTTTACTTAGAAGCTACAGAGAAAATTTTCAAAATTTACCGCCATCGCTCTTTTTTTGAAAATGTTTTATCATCGACAAAAATTACATAATTTTCAATTTAACGTTTTTGCCATGGCATACGGATTCGTAAGTGTTCACGATAATGTGAACACTCAGAATTTCTTTACGGGGGTGTTTTCACTCCTAGGACCATTTCAAAGACGAAACAAAGAATGGTTCCGTTATTAGCGACACTTGAACTACGTTTCTGCAAAATTTATATAATTTTCTTGAAATTTCGAGTTGTCCCTTGTGAGTGTGTATATGATTGGGTTAAAGTCGTAGGTTAGGTTAAGTGCTGAAATGTCAAACTGTAAAAAAAAACAAATAAAGTAAGTTATAATTGTGACAAGCTTTCTGGTAACATTGAATACGGTACAGTACCAAATTTGACGCTATGGAGTTTACTTTATGAAACAAGGAAATTCTGCCTATCACCATCATGACCTTAACCCCCTCGTATTATCACCAAACAGAAAAACACACACTGTCCAAGATTCTCCTTAAAAACCGATCTCACCGACAGTGCCCTTCGAATCCACACACATACCACGCACTCTTGACGCGCTTCAGTTATCCCAAAATCTCCACGTACATACCAAGGAACCATTCAATCAATTCCCGTCCGAAATTGAATCGAGTAAACGTTTGCCCTCGATCTCGCTCGCTCGTACTGTTCCAAACGTACCGTTCGTTCTCTCGAAAAATCCTTCAACGTTAAAATATTCGATAACTCGTTACCGTGATATTCCATACGATAAATCCAGCAATACTACCACCACTTATTTAAACTTCCACGGTGTTGCAAACGCGTGCTCGTACGTGTACATACACGTTAGACCAAACGCGAACAGCTAGCTCTTCGGAGCACAGACGTTTCCCTTGAAAACCAGTCTCCAGGGGTTTAAATTTATCGACAACGGGGTAATACGACGCTTACATACTTGGCATGTGTAGGTGTGTATGCGTGTCGATGGTCACGTACGAGAGGATGTCGAATATACGTTCATATATAAGTACTATATAACGTATGTATATATATGTGCACGTTTAGTATACTCCCTCTCACTCTCTCTTTCTCTCTCTATCTCATATCAAGCGACAGGCGAAATTGGATAACGAACGGTGGCTTGATGGTAATCACGAGGAACTCGATCGTGTGAAGCCTCGGTCGTCAATCGAGATCTTTCGAAATTGGCTGTATCGCGTCACGCAAAGCTAGGCGTCGACAATGCAACCGCGATTGCGGTCGCTCTTTAAACGGGCGAGAGAGAAAGGGTTAGCCACTGAACGAAAATGTTCCGAGGGAAAAGAAAGAGGGTTGCAAGTAGAGGTTTAGGCTGTGGTGGTTGTGACGTTATAGATAACGTAATTACCATTCCTATTATTATCGTAATTATTATCGTCAGAATGACCGCGGCGCGCCTGTGTCTCTCCCTAGCTCTCCCTCGCTTTCCCTCGCTCTCCATCTCTCACTCGCTCTCTCTGTATAATATAGTACGTGGCGCGCATCGCTTCACCGGCTAAATTAACGTTGCCTCGGTAATTAACGTTCCTTCGTGGAGTTCGGCTGAAGTTATGCGGTGGCGTAGGGCAACGGCGTCGATTGGTCAGCGATAAACCTGATCGAGAGATATCATCTTGTACGTGACTCCTACGCGTAGGAATGTATTATTAAATCAGCCAGGAGGGACCTTTGCTGATACCTCGATCGTTCGCGGTAAATACTTTAAGCACGGGATCAAGTTTGATTGACTGAACGATGCCGTTTAACCCGGCAGATTTATCTTTCGATTATCCTGCGCTATTGGATTATACAGTGTTCGATGGAGAACGCTGTAAGAAGATTTTATCTCCGAGCTCTTCTTCTTCTTTTTCTTATTTTTTTTTTTAGAAGGAAGAGAGAGTTTATCGGTGAAGCTTGAACGATTTTGTAGAGCAAAGAAAGTTGGAGTGTTTTAGTTACACCGTGAGTAAGTAATTGTCGCTATTTTGTGTAGAGTTGAATGGTTAGTTTCTTTGAACGTGCGTGATTTAGCGGAAAATATGTGGATTAGATAGATCGTCGGGAATTATAGGTAGTTCTCGCCGTTTGCGAATTAATTGGTCCCTGGCGAGAGTTGCTAAATTGGGAGGCTCGTTCTAGTTGATCATTATGTCGTTACGTTCTGTGTGATTTCCTGTACAATTTAAAATAAAAGTTTGTGAAGTGGGGCAACGCAAATTTAAGTCAATCTGATAACTTAATTTGATACACACCAATGTTACAATAATTTTTCGAATATCTGATTAGCTGTGTAAGGTCTCAATTCACTTGATGACAAATTTACTTGTATGTAAAGTGATCTTTTTGCAAAAAGAATTAATTTTTTTCACCGTATCCTAATGTGACTTATATTTTCTGAATGGGACATTTGTGATAGCAACGACCACCCATTTTGTGCTCCTCTATTTGGACGCTTTTCAATGACGTGGCATATGACCCAATAGCAGTGGGCCCAAATACTATAGTATTGCCAAAATTCGTAAAGTGAGGACTGCCTGTACCTCCTTCCCTCCTCCTACCAATCCAAATTTTGGTATCCACACTCTCGCAGTAGAAATTAAGAATAACGCTTTTTATCGAAATTAAATTAACCCTGAAGTATGAACTTGGAAATCCATAGGATTAACCTACACTCTAGTTTCTCTCTAATCTCGTGTAACTTCTGTTCTGATATTAATAAAACTAGAGATTATTTTAATTTACCAAGTGTTTGAATTTGTTACCTTCTATAAAAATTGCGATCCAAAAAATTCGTAAAGTGAGAATTACCTGTACCTTCATCCTAAGAAGCCGAACTCTCTCTGAAAACACCATAAAATCCAAATTCTGATACCAACACTCTCGCAGTAAAAATTAAGAATAACGCTTCTTATCGAAATTATATTAACCCTCGAGTATGAACCCCAAGCAGAGAAAAGCCTGAAATTGTCTCTAATCTCGTGTAACAAGATGTTAATAAAAATAAAGACGATTTTAATTCACCAACTGTCCGAACCTTCTCGTGTTCACAACCGCACCACTGTTAGATCATGCTCGAAAGGCGTAAATAATACAGCACACTTCCATATTTAAGGTTTACTTCTAACTCCTAATTTATCTTACCGAAATGGTACCGGGGAATTGCGGCAATAGGTAGCGGATGCAAGCACACCATTGAGAATTTGTTAGTGCATGCATTTGTGTAATGTTAGGACGTTGCATATGTCCTTAATTTGGTAGAGCTGGTCCATAATTGCTTAGTCCAATTCGCCCGGAAACCTAATGCCTGTGTGGCTTTAGGATCGTGTTGCACTGAGTTTCTGTTAACATTATAAACGTTCGCGCAAGAAAAAAAGAAGAAGCTTCATTTGCTTTTTGGAAAGATATTTTAAGCTCTCATCAACATCTGATACCACACCTTTAAGCTCGGTGCAAACCATTTGCCGGACAAGTAACGAGCACAAGATTGTGAGTAACGAACGAGCAGTTTACGTCTGTAATTCGTTGCACCGGTCTACCTGGGAACAATGCACCTGCAATGGCTACCCAAAGCAGTCGTGCCCGCTGTAGGTGGTCTCTAGATTGGCTAGATAGCATTATTATACCGTCCACGGAATCGCAGTTACAGGCGCAACGCGTGTAGCTATACAAATTTCTTGGGTTCGAGCGACGAGTGAGACTGATTAGTGGAGAATCTTTGGGTTAACCCTTTAACCCTCACATTTTTCTCAAGTGGATATTTCGTTTTCTTTTTTTAATTATTTTCTAGGCGTGTAGAGATAAGTTTCTCATTATTTATTAGGTTATCCCGTAAGTTCGCGTCGAATTTTGTAATTTAGATCAATATTTCCAAGGAACTCTCTTCTCATTTCACAACTTTTTTTTTTTTTGGTGAGATCATATTTTCAAATTTTTAGACCAAATTTCCTTGGATTTTCATTAAAATATTTTTCGCTTTCGGCACGAAATTATTGGATGACTTATTGTTAGTATAATGCTTTAATTCATAAGTCATCCCTCAAAAAATATGGAATTTTTAATTGCTGAATAGCGCATTTTTTATTTCACAATGCTATCTAGTAGTTACGTACGTTGTTCAAAATTTTTCAGTCGATGATACTCATCTTATTTTGATCATTCTACAAAATTTAGTAACGCCAGTCACTGATGACCACTTCGACAGTCAACGTATGGAAAAGCTGGCCAAAATCGAAATTTTTAAATTTACTTAAAAACAAAAACAGAATAATAACTATGTTTCACCATTTCTAAGTGCATTTTTCATTCAAACATTCCATTATGCGTCGAAACTCCTCAAAGAAGGGTATAATTTGCGTTTCCAGCTATCCTTTGTATAATCTTCTTCCTTCGCTCTTTAAAATTGCGCAAACAGAGGCCAAGATTTTACGACACTAAATTATCGGCGCAAGAATGAGAAAAACGTTAAAAAGCAATTGCAGCGTGATTGACGTGATTATGACTAAACAATGGCTGATTTCATTGACCTGTGCGTGAGCCTGGAATAAAGAGTAAAAGGGCGTGTAGATTCTAATAATAACGGACGCCCTTTTGAAAAGGGCGGAAACACGAAACCGTTCCGTTCGCTAATTATATTATACCGTTTTCGTCTTCTATTGTACCGGCTGAATTTCATTTTCCCGGAAGGATTATTAATTAAAATCTAAAATGAAAGGTTAAAACGCGGAAAAGAATTTTTAACGCGTTGCCCACACGTCGACCTTTATTTTTCTTTTATTATATTCTTCACGCAACAGTGGAATTTAATCACGTTAATTGTGTTAGAAAGAATGTACATTGTTATAATAGTACACGTTTTATTTAATAACGTTATCTTGCTATTTATATTAATCTGAGTTTTGATTCCATTAGGTCGTGTAATACGAAATGTCGTTAGTAAATGTTCAGTGTGGAAAAGTTCTGAAATTTTTCGTGTTTACTTAAAGTTTATGCAATTCTTGTTGTTATTGTCGACAAATGTAAGAGTTCGTATTTGGTGCCAATTAAGACGAACGTGAAATTTCATATCACTAGACTGCGGATTTTTATGTAAATTCGTATTTTTATTAATGTAATTAAAAATATATAAGCTAGATAGGCAATTGTTTTACTCACTAAGTAGTATAACGAGTACTATACTTTGGATTTATTTATGTTTTTGTTTATTATGTGCATTCTGTGAATGTTTGTGCCTTCAAATTTTCCATAAATGCATGAAAATTCGCAGTTTACATATTACACTATCTAATAATATCTACTATATTTTATGAATTTATTTATTTTTTAAAGCAGACATAAACAAATTTGCCTTTAGATAGAAATAGAAATAAACGACTGCTGTTTTGGCCAGAATCAGCTAGCTCAAAAACCTGTAGGAGAGAGTCGTGCAGTACCGGCCAAAGCTAGATCTCGCTTATGCTGTTAGTTGACAACACTATTGATCGAAAAACAAATAAATACTATAGCTCTGAGCAACGTATTCCGGCGACGTTGTTAGGCTTTACCTGTGATACTTGTAGACGTGCCTAAATAAAATTCTATTTTTAAATGATTTTTACTAACATTCTTTATTACTTAGACCTTCAAATCTACCAACTAAGTAGCTGGCCGACAATTTTTCGTTCGCTGCAAATTACAACTTTTTTATTTCTACCAATTATTTATCTTTATGAGAAAATTTAAGAAAAACCATTTGTCCCCTTTCATCAAGCACCCTTTGTACTACAAATGACTTTTTTGAAATTTCATTTTTACAAATATTAGCACAAGTTATAGTACAAAAACTTAGAGTGGCCGGTACTGCACGACTCTCCCCTAATCCTCCTTGCAAATATTATACGTTAAATATTAACTCAATAATTAAAAAAATACTAATTCATTTAAATTGTTGTATTAACAGAAAAAGTAATTACACTTTCGTTTATATTTTATTCTAGATCGCTCGTAATTTTCTAAGCATTTCGTTTTAATTTGCCACAAAATCACGCGACAATGTGTACACATAAATTGAACGACGAAAAAATGTACGATATAATTTATTTCGCGATATTATAACAAACAAACGTTAAATAAATTTTCCATTCGTGTAAAATATTATTTAACACAATAATTGTAGCTTCAGTATGGCTAGTTTTAATCGAGTAACACAGGTAAACCTAATTTTCAATCTCCACGAATATAGCTTCACCACGAGAAAGTAATAAGGACTTTAAAGCGTAGTTATTTATTAAAAGAAGTTGTTAATTAATAAATTATACGGTATTATAATATTGTAATAAAGTAATGAAAATCTCCCGCGAAAAGTAATAAATCTCCCGCGAAAAGTAGTGAATCTCCCGCGAAAAGTAGTCGATTTCCCGCGAAAAGTAGGTTTCGCGCCCGATTTTGCTAACGACTTTGCTAATGACTTTGGGGAGAGGGTACCGCAGGTATATAAGGACCCGCCGAGGTGCCGCGAAATCATTCACCCTTTATACTGGGCCCTAGACATTTCGCGGCTATTTTTGATCTGAAGGTTCTCAGATGTGAATAGGATGGTCGAGGGCTACTTAGCTAGCCTATGTCCACCCTATACACACTCAACCTGCTTCTAAAATAGAATAGACTAGTACTCTCAATTATTAATACTTCTTAGAAAACTATCGTCAGACCTTAAATATTCTACTTCCAATTTCTTTTAACTTTTAATCAAATAAAATCACTTTTGCAATTATTAATACTGAATTAGAAGATTACTATCGGAATTTAAATATTCTATTTCGAATTTTTTTTTTAATCAAATAAAATCACTTTTGCAATTATTAATACCGATTGGAAGATTATTATCGGATTTTGAATATTCTACTTCGAAGGAAATATTTCGAAATTATTTCGAGAGTTTAGGGAAACGAAGATTCCTAGTTTAGTCATCATCGTTCTTCACACTTGTCGAATAGGGTATTGATTTTAAGTTTGGATTTAAACAAATTTCAGACTTTTCTAATGAAATTTTTGACGTTTCAGGTATTTATTGAAGTTAATTAAAAATTTTTCACTACGTCGTAACTAATTAAATACATTCTCGTTACAGCTGATTAATAGCATGTACTTTTATTACAGTTATTAAATCTAATTTGAAATTTTCTTTTAGTTTTTCAATTTACTTTATGAGTTGTCATTTTGTAAACTAATTATTCACAGCTATCCAAGGAATTGCATGAAGTAGTTTGTTGTTATATTATTGTATTTCATATTGTGAGCTTATTTGCAAGGAGTGCACTGTACTCGTGCACTATGCCCACCCCTAAAACGTCTCACTAGTTTAACGTAATAAATAATTTATTTTTCGAATTTATATGAGAATTTTTCAATTTTAATAAATACTAGAGTCATTGTATCGCGTATTGTAATAATAGCTTCATCCCTAGTTCGCTTATTATTGAATATTTTTCCGCGTTTCTCTGGCACTTCTCTCCAATTACCGTCGCGTATTTCCTTGAAATTTACTTATATTTTAGAAACGAGAAAGATACCAATTCACGGTTTTTTTTTTTTACGCGTATTCTATTCAAATTTATCTTCGTTATAAGAATCGGGAATAATATAAAATCGCGATTTCTCCTCACTAAATAAAACTGAAATAAATCGCGTTTCGTATACATTTCGCGTCGACCATTTCACAGCGACGCACAAATTGTGAGTCTTACGAGAAAATGAAAGCCGAGGGACTGGAATGATCGGCGGAAGGATGACGATCGAAGAAGAAGGAAGGAGGAAATGCAGCCAAATCTATTGCAGAGTCCAGCTGTCTAATCTGCGAACGGTGAGTTACATGAATGGGTCTTTTTTGGTGATTTGGTTAAGTAGTTAGTTGCATACAGTGAGCTGAAAAATCCGCCGAACCCTTAATTAAACCGTCTCGGTAGTTTATCGTGATAAATCTATTTTCTGAATTTATATCGAGAATTTTTCAATTTTTACAAATATTAGAGTCAGTGCATCGCGTATTGTAATAATAGCTTCCTTCCTAGTTCGTTTTATATTGAATATTTTCACGCGTTTAACTTCTCTCCAATTATCGTCGAACTGTTTCACCGAAATTTATTTACATTGTAGAATCGAGAAAGATATAAATTCTTTGTAGCGTGTTTATTTCATAATTCTTTTCTATTTTTTTCGCGTATTATGTTTCGATTGAACTTTATTACAAAAATCGGGAATTATATAAAATTGCGATTTTCCCCAGTTAAACTAACCTTAAATAAATCGCGATTCGTACAGAGTTTCGCGTCGCCCATTTCACAGTGACTCACACTTCGTGAGTTTGCGAGCCTTGGAAAATGGACGCCGAGGAACTGAAATGATTCGCGGAAGGATGACGACCTGAGAGGAAGGAAGGAAGGAAGGAGGAAATGCAGCCAAATCTATTGCAGAGCCCAGCTGCTTAATCTGCGAATTGTGAGTGAATTTTTTTGGGTTTGGTGATTGGTTATGTATGTATATGTATGTTGCATGCATATGGGGCAGAACTACCAAGAATTCAAAGAAGAACTCGATGGATGTGAGTTCAAAGAAGAATTCTACTGCACTAAAGGTGCAAATGCCCACCAATTAGAGTCACCCAATAGTATGCCGTGTTAATTCAATTTAGAGTCAGTTTTCGTAAGAAATACAAACCCATTTACTTTCTATCGATTCGAGAATTTATTACGTCGCGTCGCGTTTAATAATTAGATTTTGTTCCTTTTTTTTGTTTTTGCTTTCTTTTCTGCGCGTTTTGTTGATACCTCCCTTAAATTTTTGCTAAATTTCCCATTTAAAATGGAGTATACGATAAAATCAAGGATGATAAAAATTCGCGGCTTCGGGACTAAATAAAATTTTCTGAATTAAAATGAAATTTTGAAAAATCGCGATTCCAAACGAATTTCGCGCAATCTTTTCAGAGCTTTCTAATGTCTGGTGGATCTTGGTCATTGGGTCTGAAAATCTGTGATTGTGGCCACTGGTGGGATGACAATTCGAGGCTTCGGTTTTGACCGAACCGGAATGCATGTAAATGTATATGTATGTGATGTGTAAAACAATAAAAGAGTGACGGCTCGGGCCGAGGAGGGGGTCAGAAGTGACCCTTTGACGGAAGAACACATTATTTTCCCAGACGCCCTACAATAGTGACAAAAAGTGTGTGATTCGATATGGAATAACAGTATTTCTTAGGTAATTAGAAATATAGGACGCGAAATTGTGGTATGTCGATCTATTCTACTCAATTTGCTAACAATACCATAAAATTTTACAAAACTTAATTTTTCGTAAGAACAATCTGTGTTGCGACCTGATGAGGACGCAACGAAGTCTCGGTTCGGCGGATTATAGTAACAAGCCACTTAGTCACATTTGGCCGCCAGACCGAGGTGCCGACGTTCGGAAGACCGCAATATACCCCCCGTGAACTCACCAGGACAATAGGTCCCAAAAACACTCGGGACCATAAAACTAAAATTCGGTCTCCCAAAAGGTCACAGTTTTCGTCGACCAATAACCGAACACACCACGTTTTCCATCTCCATAACACAACCACCAATCAGAACCAACCTAATTCCTATATATACATCTACACACCTGAAAACAGGGAATCACAGTACAACGAGTGCACGAGACACATCGTCAAAGAAAAGAATAACCGAATTTCAACTAAACATCTATCAAACATCTACATCAACGAACCGAAAGAAAGGCATCTAATAAAAAACATCTAACCCAACAACCAAGTTTCATTACACCTCGAACCAGCGAGAACTATCATCAACCTGCGCCAGAACTCCTGGTCATAAGACTTGATCAAAGTTCACGACGCAACAATCTGCGACATAGTGACAGAAATTGTGTGATTCGACGTGGAAGAGCAGTATCTCTCTTAACTAGAAATATTGAAAGTAAAAGTGTGTGGTATATCAATCTATTCTACTCAATTTTCAAACACTTTACCATTCGATACCACAAAATTTTACAAAAATTAAATTTTATTAAAACAAAAAAAGAAAATCTGTGACGTAGTGACAGAAATTGTGCGATTCGACGTGGAATGGCTCGTGCGTATACGTATATGTACACACGTCCAGTGTATAGAGTATCAATAACATCAAACGCGGTTTGTTGCGCGTAAAGGTTCGCATGCAAAACTACGTTCGTCGATAGAATTCTCGCGGAGGAATGTCGACCAACCCAAAAAGATAACGTCGTTACTTTTCTCTCGTGGACACAGCCGTGTGTTATTCGTCATAGTTATCTCGTTGCCGTAACGAGACACAGGATGGAAACTGTGTAAGGAACGCCGAAAGTTTCGTTACAAGTGGAAAATAAACGTGGGCGGTGTGTTCTGTTTTCGACTATGACATTTTCCGCTGATCCGAAGATTGATTTTCCGGGTGAAATGGTTGAATCCAAAGGATGTTTCTCTCTCGTCGACTGGAGCCTTGTGTAAAGCATTATCGCGGCGAAGCTGTGCAAATTAATTCGACTAGAAATGAGAGGAGAGATGAAAAATTGCTTTCGATGGTGCAGAGATTTCTTACGGTAAACATGTGTACAATTACTCCAAAAAATATTCATTTTTAAAGAAAGGTTATTTAAATACAATTTGAATTTAAATTAAAAATTTGAATGTAATAATTGTGAAATATGATTTCGGTTTGTTTATAAAAGGATTAGGTTGATGCTTTTTCTTTATGAAACTTCGTGTGTTATACTTTAGGATTACGTATTGTTGGAATAATGCGTTTTCGTATATGACATTGCAATTCAAATTATTTGAAATTATGCGTTTTCGTATATGACATTGCAATTCAAATTATTTGAAATTATGTCCAATTACTGTGTTACACAGATAATCACACATTTAGCATAAATGAAGATTTTGAACATATTCATAGTATTTACATAAATATTTAAAATTTATTTTAACACATTGGCGACGGGGCTCTTAGAGCAGCGCTTAACATGTGCACGGGGTGATTTCGCGTCTTTTCTTTCAATCGTCACTTTTCAACTAATTATTATTTTTCAAAGAAATTTTCAAGAATGTGGTAAATTACTTTTTCGTAAAACGTATACAATTATTAGAATTCGTGAAACATCTGTCACGGCATTTCTGAAAAGAAATTCAATCATTTGCAGCGTTTTATAAATTTACTTTCAGTCAGATATGTGAAAATCTCAATGACGTATTTCGCGTCATTCGGAATCCAAGTGAATACCTGGAATGACGCATATGTGCATCATCCGACGCGAATGTGTTAATATATCATCATATATTATTCGCGTTTTTGCCTCTTTTGTTCGATATTTTCGATATATGCATACGCATTTCCCGGAAAGCTTTTATGTTTCAGAGTTTGAGATTAGCCTTCGCCAGTGGGAAAAATTCGAATTCAATTTGCCCAGCACTCTGCACGAACTTATATATTAGATGTATTCTTTCCAACCTTTAGGTACAATCACAGTTTCATTCAAAAAGAACAAAGACAGATCAATCATCGAAATAATGTCCTGTAGTAATTCAATTTCGATGAAATTTTCCAGCACATATATAATTGACATAAATCTACAAAACGTATGTTTCAAATTTTCACTACAAGCTCTGATTAAGAAGTTGTAAAAAGTGACCTTTACAATTTTTCCACAAATTGCAATTTTCTCAAAATCTAGTAAACTAATCCTTATAACTTCTGAAAAAAAAAAAATCTTAACCTTGCGTTGAATTAAAAAGAAATTATACGGTTCTAAAGAGTACCAGATATTAATGAAAGCAAACTGTACAGAATAAAACAATTTCCTTCACCCTTTCCACAAATTACAATTTCTTCAAAATCTAGTAATCTAATCCTTCTAAATGGGTGTTATTATTTGAGGCTTCCGGGTGTACCGCCGTGTCCAAAAGAAATTATATTCCGATGTTGCATGCAGCTAGCTGCATCAGGGTCTGGAGACGCACTGATAATGGTGTGCGCCAGTGTGTTCATTCTTATAAGTACCCATGTTCATTTAAATCAATTAAAAATCAATTAACCTGTAGTAGTAACCTGTGTCTCTATTGATGTTATTAGGGTTTTTCATCATTTCTAAGGATTCTCTATATTTTCGTGGGGAAATATCCTTTGCATCTGGCTAAAACTTTTGTTTTCCTTTTAACTTCTCAATAAACCTCCAGTCATTTGGTCAAATTTTAAAAAAGTTATACTGTTTTAAAGAGTGTGCAGCTATTAACGAGAACAAACTGTACAGAATAAAACAATTTTCTTCGCCATTCCCTCAAATTACAATTTCTTCAAAATCTACTAAACCTTCTCAAAAAACAAAAAAAAAAAAACTAAAATCCTTTGGTTCAATTTAAAAAAAATTATACCATTCTAAAGACTGTCCAGACATCAGTATAAAATAAACCATTATCTCTCGCCCTACCTTCCTTTCCATCCCTCGTTTCGCCAAACAATTATTTTCGATGCATCAACGTGTACGAGTTAAAAAAAAAAAAACGGTTGATACTTTCATGTATATTCTTCGAACGTACGGATTTATTTTTAATTTAGCAAATGGACATTCGAGTCCGTTATCCTGTGATCAACCGATATCTATTAAAAGTGTGCTTTGTCAATAGGACCGTAGCGATTTCCCCCCCCCTCGTTTCGCTAGTGCAATGTAAGATTATCAGTGTGGTAATTGGTCGTTAATTGGTGCACTAAATTTCTGCTTGCCCAATGCAGCGACCGGATGAAACGGACTACGATATATAATGCCAATTATACTTGGCAACCGAAGTTAATGTAGGCCGGGGGTGTTAATGGGTTAATACCCTGTGGGGGCTATGAAACAGGATGAACAATGTTCGCATACCGGTTAAGTTCACGAAAGTTCACGAAAGTGAAGCCCCCGGCAGTTTGGTGTGCAAGCCGGTTATTCGCGTTCTTCCCCCCGTTCTAGTGACAGCCGAGAAACAAAGTGGAGCGCAATAAAAGTTATCCGAATCTTGATCGATTTTCTTCCATAGACTAACCTATAGACTGACGGGGCGAATAGTGTTGCAGACACGTGGTACGCCTGGTTTCATCCGACTTTGATTTACTTCCACGTTCAATGTACATAGGTATACTATTAATTTACGAATTTTCGAGAATTA
>NW_017100341.1:176628-194817 GCF_001263275.1 Habropoda laboriosa | reverse complement strand
CGCGGGAAGAATTGTGGTTGTTGAGGGTGACATTTTTTTTAACGATGGGAAAGTAACATGTTTTTTGTTGTGACTGTGATAAGTTTGATGTAGTATTTTATTGTCACAGGAGGGTAGTATAGGTTTTGCAGTCCAAATTGAACTTTTTGTAAATCAAATTCACCTTTTTGTAAATGTAATTTAACTTTTTGTAAATCAAATGCACCATTTTGCAAATCAAATTGAGCCTTCTGCAAATCAGGTTTCTCTACAAAATGGTGATTTTGATTTGCAGAAGGGTGAATTAGATTTGTAAAAAGTTGAATTTGGAGTGCAAAACCTGTGTATGAGCCGGTCAGCAACCAAAGTGACGAACTCCATCAAATTAGATACAGTTCCTCTCACTGATATTCGGACACTCTTTAGAACATTGTAGCCTTTTCAAAATTGAACCAAACGACTTGTGTTTTCTTGAGAAGTTAGAAGGGTTAGTATACTAGACGACGTGTGCAAAGAATTGTAATTTGTGGAGATCGCGAAGAAAATTGCTAAGGTCACTATTTACAATTATTTCATCTGAGCCTGTAATGAAAATTTAAAAAAATACGTTCTGTAGATTTACGTCAATTGCACATATACTGAAAATTTCATCGAAATATTCTAAATAGCGTCGGAATATTAGTGAAAGTAACTGTATTAAAATTTTTTTATTTATGAAAAATTAAGCACCAAGCATGTGCTTTGATACTAGAATTAGAAGAATATCAAAGAATGGAGTTAATCACTTTGAGTGGCTCATATATTAGGTCATCCTATAAGTTAAAATATTTTAACGAAAATCCAAGGAAATATTGTAACGACAACATAACGATCTTACCAAAAAACAGAAAAATAGAAAATAGTTGTGGAATTTTTGATCAAATCTAAAAGTTCCTCCTAACCATTGATCTAAATTATAAAATTCGACACGAACTTACAGGATGACCTAATATTTTCAAAGCGAAGCTTCGTGATGTTTCACGTCGATTAATATTTGCATATGAATACGAAATAAGTTATAATTCTTAAAAGATGAGAAGCAAAGGTTTGATCGTGCTACCGGATTGTGATTGAAATCCGGCTCTTTCGATTGGTCTAACCGGTTAAGCTGCTTAAGCCGAAGAATTCCTTCTCCCTAGGTTTAATATCTGAAATGGCTACGCCTGGAGGTTCCAGTCAGCCTGACAAATTATATCCACTCTCTGTCAACGTAAACGTGAAACACACAAAGATCCAAGAACAATCTCACTTCGTGAAATTCGCAAAGACAATACGTTGAAACTTTCTACAGATCTATGGATTCAATCTAACTCTCGTTATATTAGTTTACGCGTCAAACATAGTTGTGTAGCTATAGTTCGAAATTCAGGAAGCATGTGAGATTATGAAATGGCTGATTTTACAAGTGTCTCAATTTTTCAGAATTTTTTTTTTTTTAATTTAATTTAAGGTTGCGTGAAAATCTTGGTTATTAGCGACCATAATTTGTGGTTATTCTATATTTCATAGTAAAGGTTTATTTTATGATTAAGTTGGATTGTTTTCTTGAAATTTTTCTTTTTTAATTTTGTTCTCCAATTTGCTGAAGTTTATTAAAAGTATCAAGATCGCAGTGATTTTTTAATTATTTCACTATTAAATGGCTGATTGTGTGGGCCAGTGAACCACGAATTAAGATCAAATTTCAGTGATCACTTTTTGTAGTGAAAATTTAGTGACGAAAGTGAAGGAGAAAAGGTTTCCATGCACGTAAGTCTTAATTATTTACAGTTTTAATACCGTGTCAGATGAGAAAAGTATTAATGTATTATATGAGCCACTCGGAAGCCATAATGATTAACTTCACTTTTTGAGATTTTTCCAATTTTAGTATTAAAGCTCATGCTTAGTGCTTAACTCTTCATAAATAAAAAAAGAATTAATAAATCCAATTTGATGGTGTTAGTCACTTTGGCTTCTGAGTGGTTCATAAATAACAAAAGTTTGATAATCCTCATCTTGAAAATTCGACAATCTTCATTCTTAAAAATTTGATAATCCTCATCTTGAAAATTTGATAATAATCCTTATCTTAAAAATTTGATAATCCTCATCTTAAAAGTTTGATAATCCTCATCTTAGAAAATTTGATAATCCTCATTTTGAAAATTCGACAATCCTCAATCTTAAAAATTCGTCAATCCCCGATCTTAAAAATTCGAGAATCCTCAATCTCACAAACAAAAACTAAAGTCACAACCAAAACTAATCTCTCTCACTAATACAACTGTTTTCGTTACACTTTCCCTAAAATCTATTTCACAAATCAGTCTCCTCATAAACCAAAACATTAACAAACACACAAATGTGTCCACCTCGTTTTCCAATATTCAAAGCTCACCAAACCAGCAAACCTCTAATTAATAAATATCACCCTCGCTAAAACTACACACACGCAGAAATTTCCATTGATACCCCTCTGTCGTTTCATCAGCAACAACCTATTAAATCCATAAAACGGGGAGAAACTACGACACAAGAGCATCGAAATAATCCGCGAATCACACACACACTTTCCCTCTATCTCTCTCTTTACACGGTTTCATTTTCTATCAGGCAAACGTACATGCATGCATACACACGTTCGATTCCGGGAAAAGAGAAAATCAGCATGTGTGAATTACTGTGTCAGTGGGCCAAGTTTATCGCAAAGGTACTACCCTACCAGCCAGGCTCGATATCGCTTATAGTCTCGGAAATGTGGATTTACATTGGACAGTAGACGTTTCTGGACTAGCCTAGCTGGCCTAGGCTAGGCTAGCAGGTGATTGAGGCCACGTATCTGGCATTAGTACACACTCGATCTCTCTCTCCTAGCCCAGGCAACGATATCGGACGTTTCCTGGATTCTACTTTCGTAAACGAATGGACGACGGCCATTAACTCCCGGCCGTATATGTGTCACGCGTGCACTGTATGCATAGGAAATGCATACACACGCTGCCTATGATGCATGTACCTACTCTCTGTATCAACGTTTAACGAGCAATTCGCGTACACGTGGAAATGGCTTTTCTCCCCCTCGATCATCACTTCTTTTCCGACAATTTTTCAGCTTCTCTCTCTTTCTCTACGTTTTCAAACCGATAAACGCCGCCAATTTACGCAATACGAACAGCATTTATCCGAGCTAAAATCACGATTCTGTTTTTCCTTCCTCTCTTTTTTTCTTCTTTCTTCCGTTTTCTCCACCTGTTCGTTCTTCCTGTTTCTATGTTTTTCTTTCCTTCTTCTTTTTTTTAACGAGAAAATACGTTTGGTGTGTTTATTTCAATCGATGAACGAAGTTATAACACGTGTGCGTCTGTGTGTGTGTATATATGGTGTCTGTGTGGGTAAACAATTGCGACGCGTGCGTCTAGAACAACAATGGTTCAGACAATAGGAATAGCGTGCTTTTTGATTTTTACTAGGGAAACCAGGTTTAATTCTGGTAGTACGAAGGTATTTTTTTGGAATGTGAATTGTTAAGGGTGAAGTACCAAGATTTTGTCTACCATTTTAACGCGTTGACTGCCACGGTGGTCACCTGTGACCGGAGATTGTTTCCTCGTGGAGCCACGGTGGTCATCAGTGACCGGAAGGCCTCGAATGTTTAGAATAATTCAAATAAAATGAATATCGTCAGCTAAAAATTTTGAACCTCGTAACTAACTGGACATTATTTTCAATTTAAAAAAAAATATTGTGCTTATAATAAATACTGTGCTTATAATAATGAAAATATTCTTGTGGTCCCCTGAGATCAGAATAAAGAAGATTTATAATTAAAACAATATCTTTTATTTATTACCATAATTCTAACAATTCTTGTGGTCCCCTGAGCAAAACATGTAAATCTGGCGTGTCAGAATGATAAATAAGCATCTTCGATGTGAAGAAAACATTTCCACGTTAATTCTAATCTTCACGAACAATTTGTGCTTTCATGTTAAATTTATTAGACATCACTGTCTTTCGACGATACAATTGTTTCACATTGCGTGCAAGTTGTTGTCTTTTTCACCGTGTTTTGCATGTTCTACTGTGTTTGTCACGCACTTTAAACGCGTTTTTCTCGCAACCACCTTTTTTTAAACTTGTGTGCAGCTTAAGCTGAAAAATGTTCCACCGATTTCTTTCTACCTTTGCAGACATTTACATAAATATCTCCCCTAGAGAGCGAGCCAGGAAAAATAATGCAATTTTTCGAGTTAACGTGTTTAATTGCACAATGAAGTGAAAAATTGAAATTCCAATTATTTTCTTAAATTCAGGTTTGCTATCTGCGCAATTTCCCAGAGGACAGAGCCTTCTTCGATTATTTTGTCTCAGACGACAAAGTGTTTAAATAACTCCTCGCATAGACTTTCATTTTCGCTCGCTAATCTTTCTCTCCTTTTGGTTCGTAAGTATGAAAATCTACCCTCGAAATTAAAAAAAAGAATCCATCGCACAGTTTCCGCAGAAAACACCAACAAACTTTCATACAAATTACTGTCGGAGTTTCCCTCTTAGGAACGTCATATTAAACAATTTTAATATTAACTTTATCCACATCGCCATACTAATTTTCAACTGATATTAATTTCTTCGAAATTTCACTCGAACTGATTAGTAAAAAAGGTACATAAAATATGACATAGTGGGCGCAAAGAGTCAAGGATTAAGCTACAGTAACGCTACCTTGTACACGTGGACGTTGAAACGCCATGATATCGTGACCCTTGCCATTTGCAATCTCTATCTCCGCTATAGACGTTACTTTGATACCAGAAAGCAGCATTCCTTGCGTTTTTTTAAATCCGATCATTTCTACTTACTCTCTCTCGCTTTCTTTTTTTCTTTTTCTTTTGTGCATGGAAGCGTTGGAACGCAACGAAATAAAAGCGGGTAAAACAGGAGTGTTAACGTTGCAACATCGAGCGTAACGTTGGCCGAAGTGCGTCTTTGATTTTCATGCGGGAAATACGACCGCGATGTGCAAATAATACGCGTGCAAATAGCGGCGAGCAAATTTATGGGGAATTTTTCTGCACGTGCGAGAAAACACCGGCGGGGATTGTATTGATTAGCAATCACGGTGTTCCTGGAAATAGAGAAGGAGAAAAATGTAGGTGTGTATGTGGATTCGGTTTTAATAATATGTTGTGAGCGATGGCGTGAATGTCGTGTGTTTGTTTTGAATTTGTGTGAACGTTCTAAGATAGACATGATCTATGGCTGATACTCGGAATCGACTCGAGATTAGGGAAACGGTCAGTGTCCTAGAGAGAAGCAGCGAGTAGAACCGCGTTGTTAATGAAAACAAGGAGAGCGAGAGGGTATAAGAGAGCATTGATCAGGTTATTAATATTCCCTTTTATGTATCGTTATAGTTATTGTGCAATTGTTATTATCAAATATATTCGTATTAAACTTTCTACCACGTGTTATTCACCCGCAGTGTATATAGAGACACAGAGAGGGTGTACAATTTTAACACTAGAACTGCCAACTGGGTCAAAATGACCTATTAGCGACTTTCCAAAAGTGAAGTTTTATGTAACTAAAGTGTGAATGAACAATTAGATTACGATTAGATAGAAAACAAAGTCGAAAAGTTGCAAATGGTAATACTTGCTGTGTATCGAACATTCACTGGTTTTGGAATGGGTCATTTTGACCCGGCCGGTAGAGTTCTAGTGTTAATGTATAAATAAGAATTCCTGGTAAATCTACATATTGTACAGAGAAATCGTATCGGAGAGGTATTGAATGGTTTCGAGGGGTGGTGTAATTAGTGTAATATGGTGTAATTAGTTTTCCGTAGATGGACGCGTAGAAGTTGTACGAAGGTGACTTGAGGTCACCTGGGTCACTGATGACCCATCTTGTATTTCTTCGAGAAGAATCTTCACTTTTGTTGAAAGAGTTGGAAATATTTGCTTTAACGAACAATAGAGACTTTGATAAGTATCCCAGAATTTTGTCGGATTTCTTTAACCCTTCTTCGACAATTTATCCCGAGTGAGTCTCGGACAGTGCGTTAAATAACGAGCAGTTTAACTCGAGAGAGACTTTTAGGAAGAAAGTTAGAAAGGGACGAGATATTATTATCAGAACTGTGACGTTAAAAGAATACGGGTAAAATATGAATTTTGTTGACTCTAATTTCGTAATTATTATTAAACTGTCAAAGGGTTGAAGCCTGGAACAGTGGAAAAATTAGGTCTATGGAGTGTCAGGAAATATGCTTGTTAAATGGAAGGGTTAAATGGAAACATATAATTTTGAATGCATAATGCAAAAACAGTATTAAGGTATTTATGTCGAGCAGCTATTAATTAAGTCTTATTTTTACTCTCAATATTGCAAAATAGTCCAAATAGGTAGTCTAAAAAAAATTATGCTTTTTCTTTTACCGTAAAGACTGAATTTTGAAAATATTTGCACAATTCTAGTTCAGACGATAAGGCAACATCTACCGAATACACATGACAAATTTGAAACGAATCGGACTTCTGGTTCTTTTGAAATCATGTCAGCCAGTTTAAAAAATGCTGTTTCGAGAAGAACACGTTTAAAGTTTCAACTACAGTTCAAGACTGCATAAAACCGTTTCCTTTCAAGGCATATACCTCCCCAAATTTTGAGAATTAAGCTTTAAAGCTTCCTGAACACATTGTCAAGATGTTAAACTATAAGAAAATGCAAAGAAAAATTGAATTTTTCAACCCGTCACAGTAGGAAGACCCCTTAAAATTGGACACCCGGTATATCTATAGAGATCAGTTCTACGGAGTTTATTTTACAGGAATTAAATTCTCTCTACGCATCGAGAAATATATACATATACATATACATATATCGACGACGTTATTTATTTGTACGTATATAACGGGGCGCTGATATTACCGCGAATTTGCGCCTGCGTTATTGGAATTTTTTTCCTCGGCCCCATAAAAATATCGTCGCCTGAGAATTCCTGCCTCTTCATTTTAAAGTTCGCCCATATCACCGGTCTGAGAGTATTATTTTCGAGGGTTCTTCACTCCTTTTTTTCTTTTCTTTTTTTTTTTTTAAAGAACTCGCACCAGGGGAATGAATTAAGCTGGAACGGTCAGTTTGATGGTATTTTTCTTGCGAATCGAAACCACTTAATTATCGAACACAATGGAATTTCAGTCTCGCATTGTACGCGCCATTTTCACGCGAATATTTTCAAGAGTGAATCTTTAATTTTTCGTTCCCTCCACTTCCCCAGCTTCCACGTTTCCATCTAATTACGAATCTTTTAAGGCTTGAATGACATTGAATTTGATAACCTACTTTCACCATGCTGACCTATCTCGCGAAATTCTTGTGAAATTTCATTTTTCTTTCTTTCCATGATTTTTTTACGTTTCTTGAATTTTCCCCTTTTTTCTGACATAATTAAACCGCGAATTAATTAAATTCTTGGACGTGCGATAATACAGAACGGCTGATCGATGAAGTATTTGTAATTAGTGCTGCCATATTTTTTCATCGCCAAATCGGGATAGAAGTATTGATAAAAAAAAGAAGGGGAGAAAGTTTTTCGAAAAAGTGTACTTTTATTGTAATTAAAAAATCACAGAAAGAAAAAGAAAATAGTAATTAAAAGTATAGTATATTTATTCAAAAATAAAATAGAAGAAAAATTCTTCGAAAAAGTGTACTTTTATCATAATTAAAAAATCACACAAAGATAAAAGTAAAATAGAAGGAAAATTTTACGGAAAAGTGTGCTTTTATTATAATTCAAAGATCACGCGAAAATAAAATAGTAACAAAATAGTAATTAAAAGTGCAGTATATTTTTTCAAATATGAAACAGTATTAAAACTATAAAAGTGAAACTAAAACAGTATTTTTCTGCAGACAAAACTTTCTAAAAAAACGTTTCACCACCCCCAATTTACTCACAAAATTCCGTACCCCCTAGATCTCTCCAAAAATCAACTCGACAAAACTCTATTTTTATTCTTTATTCATAAATCGTATATACCCTTGTATACGACAAAGATTCTCCCACCTGTTCGTAGCAAAGTCTGATCAGGTGATTCCGCGTTGCTCTAGTTCACAATGGTTGAACTCGTAGTTCACTCAATCGTAAATTCAACGAAACACAACCTCCTCGTGACTTGATCGATTCTGTGTAGGTAAATCAACGATTTGGATTACCGAGTCGAGGGGAAGTTGATCGTGAAAAATTCTTCGAGCAGGGCTACTTAACCCCGATGTCCACGTGCATATCCAATCTGTTCACGATATATGTACGTACATATGTGTAGATGTGTGTGTCTTTAAAACGCGGTGCAGCAGACCGGGAGCTTATGACGCTCAGCTCGTTTTAGGTGTGCAACCTTGTACCAGCTGTACTCGTATATACAAAAGTTGTATGTGTATATATATACGAAATGGGCGCAGCTGGCTTAACAAAGGGTGTACGGATAATATCGTTTGCGCTGCTTTGCACTCGAGCTCGACATTCGTCACAGTCAACAGATACATTTTCATGGGAATCATAACTTTTCCATTTTCTTTCATCTTCTTTTGCGTCCATTATCACAGTGACACTTTTATCGAGAGAGAACTTTGTGTTTCTGTCCCCTTCTTTCTTGGTGTCTTTTTTCCGTCTTCCTCTTTTTTTTCGTCTTCCTCTTTTTTTCGTCTTCCTCTTTTTCTCTTTCTCTGCTTTCGTCTTTCCCTTTTTTTCTTTTTCTGTTTTTCTCCTTTCTCTTTTTTTCTTTCTCTTTTCTTTTTCCCTTTTCTTCTCTTTTTCTTTTTTTCTATTACCCTTTTTTTCTTTTTCTCTTTTTTCCCTCTTTCTCTTTTTTCTCTCTTTTTCTCTTTCTGTCTTTTTCTTTCTCACTTTTTGTCTCTCTGCCTTTTTTTCCCCTTTTTTTTTGCCTTTGTTCACGTCGATCATCCTTCAGCAATTTTCACTCCGGAGAAAGAAGGGAACGTTTCTTTTTCTCGCCGTGCAACCATTTGTAGAGGGTGAAACGTTCCCTTTTCTACGTCGACGCGTGCGGAGACGTTCATCGAAAACACCTGCTGTTCCTCCTAACGCTGGATTCCCCGATCGTTTCGCGTATTTAGATACCAGACGCGTTTCGATCGTAATTCGTTTCCACTGATTTCGTATTGAACTCGATAAATACGTCGACCAGAGTGGATGGGTATATAGATATACAGTGTAGTTTGTGTCAGGATACCTATTCGATTTCTTCGGCGAAATTAGTGTCATATATTAGGAAAAATGTACGAAGTGTTCACGTTTTCAATTTCTAGCGTTTTTCTCGTAAATAGTAGATTTGTGAGGAAAATAGAAGAGGACACAATTTCATTATTATTTCTATGCAATACGATAGCTGGAGTAGGTTTTTTAAATTTGCAATGATTTTCGAGTAATAGCGGTACCACGAATTTTTTAAATTTGCAATGATTTTCGAGTAATGGAGGTACCACGAATTTTTTAAATTTGCAATGATTTTCGAGTAATGGCGGTACCATGAATTTTTTAAATTCGCAATGATTTTCGAGTAATGGCGGTACCACGAATTTTTTAACTTTGCAATGATTTTCGAGTAATGGCGGTACCATGAATTTTTTAAATTCGCAATGATTTTCGAGTAATGGCGGTACCACGAATTTGTTAATTTGATAGCTACACATTTCTTCTACATATAAGATAATATAAGATATTTTAAAAAATTGATATTTCGTTTATACCAAAATTTCAGAAAGTATGTTATTATATCAATAAATTTATCTTAAAAACAACAAAAACAGTACTTTTATGCTACTTTCTTCTACTGAAAAAAAAATCGTAAAATCTACCTAGTATTCATGCTTCCAAATGGGAATTCCCCCTTAAATAGTAACAGGTAATTTACTTGTTACACTACGAAATTCCAGACTGAATCATTTTTTTCAGAATCTCAATAATTTCTCAACGACAGTTTACCTTTGCTTCGCATTCAATAAATCCCTCAATACTTAGATACGACCAAAAATGTACGCGTTTCGTCGGTACAGGATCAAGAAAAATTTTCCTTCGCAAACACTGCTCCTCTTTAATCCTAATTTCCTGCAAAGCGACTTCGATCGTCATTCCCTAAACGTAGCTAAAGCACTCTCGCCGATTTTCAGCGAAAAGATAATCCTCCTTGAAGCATGATTAATCCCATCACATAAGAGATTCGAAACTTGGACGTACCCTACAAATCAACACTCCAATCTTCCTATTAAAAATCGAAAATCTCCTCCCTCGCATCTTCACAACCTCTTCTTCCCTCCTCGTCGAAGTGCTTCCACCCCAATCGTCGCTTCACCCCGCGTTAATTTCCATTTATACAACAATCCACGCACATCGATCGTACTCCGTATTTCATTTCGCGCCTCGAACCACGCGGAAGGAGAAAGTGTCGGAAAAATTCGCGGTGAAAATATCTTTCCGATTGACTTCGAGCTGTTCGGTAGGTACTCTACTTCACACGGCGCCGCGGCGTACATCGATTGCGTTAACCAAACAATTAGAGACGCTCGAGAGGAAGAAAATTCGCATTGAGCTTTCGGTAATATCGGAATGAAAGAGAGAGAGAGAAAGAGAGAGAGAGAGAGAGAGAGAAGGAAGGAAGGGAGGAAGGCCGGTATTTTTTCGTCGATATTTCGCAGTTTCCAGCGACACGAGGCACGGCCTTGCATTTCTCTCCTTTTGTGAGTTGCTCGTGCACGTGAACCAGCTGCGCGAGACGTCATGCCGCCGCTCTCTCTCTCTCTCTCTCTCTTTCCCGGGGATGAGACGGATTTTCTTCTTTTTAAAATCATTTAGGTCGTGGCTCGACAGCGATGTACTCATGCTGACGAGATATCCAGTTCAAACGACCCTTCAGCTCAAACGTTCAGTCGATCCACCTGACGAGTGTACACGGGGCAGACAGGCGAAAACAAAAAGTGGTTTTCAAATCACGAATCGGCTTTTACGCCACGCCCGATCGAGTTTGAAATGTAATCTGTGCACAACCAGAAATACATACACACACGTACACGTGTATGTATATGTACAGGTTGTTTCAAAACATGTGGGCATAACTTGAGGGATGAATTCAGTAGTCTGAAGTAAGAAAAAAAAACTCTGAAGAATCGGCACCGATTGATGTTGCGGCACTGAAGACCGTATGTTGCAGTCTGTTTGAGGGTTCCAACGATAAACGAATGGTAGCGTATGATTTGGTATTTCAAGTCGAAAATGGTATTTCATTCACAAATGGAAAATATGTTAACATTAGGCTACACAACCTTTTCCTTTTTCTGTCTGTGTTGGATTATTGGGAGGAATGAGTGTCTCTACAAGTGTCAGCCAGTTTGGATTCTACAAGTGTCAGTATAGATGGTCCTACGCCTAGGTCTGCGTCATTGCTACGCCTATGTTATCTCGCTCGTAGTCAGTCAAGCGTGTAACGCTACACCACTCGGTTTCTTTTACGAGATTTCACGGCTCGACAATTCATAATAGAAAAATATAATTTCTTTAATTTTACTTTTTTTCATCTGAAATTTTTTTTAACATGTTGGTGAGATTTTTCTGATGAAAATGAGATCAAACACGATATAATTTGAACATTTACTTATTAATACTTATTGAGTAATTAATTTAACGTCGGCCTACCTCCACGTAAAACAAATCGACCTACCTCCACGTAAAAAAATGTAGGGCTGATTCTACAAGTGTCAGTCAAATGTAGGGCCGATTCTACAAGTGTCAGTCAAACGGCAGGCCAATTCTCCAACTGGCAGTCAAACAGTAGGCCGACTCTATGTAATATAATACAGGGCATCTGTTTTATCTCAATACAGTGAAATATCTGGAGTGACAGTGAACGTGTTAATAAGTAAATGTTGTTCAAATTATGTCGTGTTTGATGTCATTTTCATCAGAAAAATCTCATCGATATGTTAAGAAAAATTTCGGGATAAAAAAACGTAAAATTAAAAAAGTTGGTATTTAAATCGCTTGGTTGCCTCGACTCACGTTTCATCCTTATCTTTTATTCGCTGTCCTTGTCTACGTTCGGCAAACTACAAAGGCGGGCGCGAGGCTCGAAAACGTAGTCCCTGACTCGACAAGTGTCAGGTTTAGGTTCCTTGCGGACTGACACTTGTGGAGACATTACTGTATATGGTGGTTTGCCGAACGTCGGCACCTCGGTCTGGCGGCCAAATGTGACAAAATCGTTTATTGTCATAATCCACACGTTTCATCAAAATTTCACTGATCATTCACATTGTTACGACGTTTCGAAGCCTGCATTCTAGCCGAGGGTGGCCACTTCGAACAGTTTCTATGAAAATTATTAAATAACAGGTATCCTACAAAAAGGGCTGTAATTCAGAAATAAGCTCATATCGAGTATGTGTTTATATTGTAGGAACCGAGGGACCCCAAACGGGAATCGAACCCGGGACCTTCCGACTTAGCAAGCCGAGGGGCTTTGCGCGCTACGCCAACCACTCCCTCTCTATTCTCCCTTCGAGGTTTCCTATTTGGGTATGGAGGCCCCGATACTACAATATAAACTTTTTTTCTTGTTTTATCGTACTGAATTCATCCTTGAAGTTTTATGTCCACATGTTTTGAAACACACTGTATATATACACACGAGGTTTATATCGCGGTGTTGTTTTGCATTTAAATTAAACTCTAATTCGAACAAACGTTGTCACATGTATCGTGTAACTTGGGGTTATGCACGACGTCCTCACCTACGGAACACATTATTTATCGCGATGACAAGTATCGAAATTCGACGACGACACTTTAACCTGTAACGATCGAGCTTTGTCACAGCTTCACGTGGGCAGATGAGCTTAAAAGGTGGGGAGACGATTTTCGAGTCGTTTCAATAGCGTGCACACACACTCATACATGTTGCAGAGTTGACGTCAGTGAAATAAGTGTGTGAAAATGTTTAACCACGGCTAAAAGATACGTTGTTTTGGCTGTGTACGTTTTTAAATTTGGCTCCTTAAATTTTATATCGAACTTTAATTCTTAGGCAATAACAAATTGTCACTGTGACTATTATTTTGGTCAATTTCACTCTTTCAGGTACATATAGGACCGCAAAAATGCATAATATATTTTTAAATTTCGTTCATTAAATTAAGTTGAAATCGAGCTTCAGTTTTGAGGCTTTAAGAAATTGTCTTTGTGACTATTATTTTGGTCAATTTCACTTTTTCAGGTACATATAGGGCCGCAAAAACGCGTCATACATTTTTAAATTTGGTTCGTTAAATTTTATATCGAACTTTAATTCTTAGGCAATAACAAATTGTCACTGTGACTATTATTTTGGTCAATTTCACTTTTTCAGGTGCATATAGGGCCGCAAAAACGCGTCATACATTTTTAAATTTGGTTCGTTAAATTTGATATCGAGCTTCAACTTCGAGGCGTCAATAAATTCTCACTGACTATAATTTTCGTCAATTTTACTCTTTCAGATACATATAGGGCCCAAGAAACGCATCATGTTTATGGAACACTTTTTTCTTCATTTTATCTCTCTAATCATCTGCTTTAACCCTTTCGCTGCGACAGATGTTTAGTACGCAACGTGTATGACAGACAATAAATGTTTAACTACTTGCTGTTTTAGTGATATACGTTTTGAAATTTGGTTCGTTAGATTAGGTCGAAACACGCTATTTTATGTCGAGCTTGAATTTCGAGGCGTCACGAAATTGTCACTGTAACCACAATTTCCATTGGTTAACCCTCTCAGTACAGAGCTCAAGTTTATGAAACACCTTTTCCTTCGTTTCACCTCTGTAATCATCTGCTTTAACCCTTTCGCTGCGACAGATTTTTAGTACGTAACGTGTGTGACATAGAGTACATGTATAACTATTTTCTGTTCTGGTCAAAGTTTGGTAAAATTTGGTTCATTAAACGGACCCTTTGGCCCCAGGCACAGACAATATTCGACGTTGTACCCGAAATATACGTAGAAAAATATCCTCTTCCAAATCTTACTTCAAATTTTTACTTTCAGCGAGGAAAAGTCTGAGCGCAAAAGGTTAAGTTGGAAGCATAAAATTAAGGTGAAAGTGCCCCAGAAGTCTTGAAAAACAGTGTCAAGTGCGAGAAAATTTTTAAAACACCTGTAGACGTGAACAGCAACGAAAGGGTTAAATTGCAATTGTGTCACTTTTAAGTAATGCCTGCTCCACGAGCAGAGTAGAACAATTTTAAATAGTAGGTCACTTCTGACATTCCCTGGCACGCGAAAGCGATTAAAAAATAAGCACAATCATCGTACTTGCTAATTGACATATTTAAATTTCCTTCTTATTAAAAAAACAAAACAAAACAAATTCTTCCAATTAATTCAACGTTTCGACAATTTCCACCTTCTCGATTTTATATCAGAATTATTTACCCGCGTTTCACCGAACGACTTTTACGGAACACATTTTTCGAAGAGATTGACTAGCTTCTCGACAGGAGGAGGTAAAAGGGTTGTAAACAGCTAATTTCAGCCCTTCTACGTGCCCGAGCACGTCTCCATGAATAAAATATGAATCGCAGGTAGAAAAAAAAGTGGAAAAAATCCGAAGCTGTCTTCGAAACGTTTCATCGCGAATATTGGAAGAATTTCGTTCCAAGGTGAAACGTGTACCTTTCGGTTGGGTCGTAATTAAAAAAAAAAAAAGGGGGGTGAGGAAAAATGAGGAGAGAAAGGATTCGTGATATATTTCCACGTGTGGTGGCTTTAAATTTAGAAATTCACGCGTACGCTCCTCTTTTTTCTTCCCTCCTAAATATCGATCCTATTCGGGGTCTCACTAGGCCATAAACTCTGCTATTCCGCAAGACGTGTGCTTACCTTTCGGCTCTCGGTTACCAAGTTCATTGATCGAGATAGAAGAGATTTTGAACGGTGCCAAGATGGAAATGAAACTACGAGACGGAAGGAATGTGAAAAACGGGTTGATCAGGGTGGAGGAGAGCGCGGTACGCCGGGGAAAGGAACGTTCCCTTCGATGTTTATTCTAGTTCAGTTCGGTTCGTTTCGTCCGATTGCAAATAAATTTTCGATCCAATATTTACACCGGGAAAATAATCGTTTCTTTTTTCTAACCCTCGTGATTTGTGTTTCACAGAATTGTTCGATTCGGTTAGAAATTTTGGAGATAAATTTTGCGAAAATTTGTAACGTTATTTTCGCGACTTTTTTTTGGTTTTTGAATTCAAGTTTGGTATCTTTGGAGAGACGAAGTTACACCGGTGATTTTTCTTGAACTAACGTCAACCTTTCATGCGCGTGTTTTTTTTTTTTTTTAACGAAGCTCGTATATAGAGGGAGAGCACTATAGGGTTGAAGAAATCTTCCGGTTCGGAATCTGGCGTTATCTCGAAGCACCGAACGAATACATACATTAACCTTATTAATGTTTACCTTGAACTTCACTTTTAGAAACTGTTACGTTCACAATGGCCTTTGTACGCTTCTGGGAAACAGTTACGTTCAATTGTCGCATGATACGGGTCAATTTTTCTTTTTTTTTTAGAGCACTTGAACCTTGTACAACATCAGAGATTCTTATCGTCAACGTTCATTTTGGTATATTTACTAAAAAAAGAAAGAAAAAAGCAAATCCAGTGAAACACGTTCTAATTGCACAGATCTCTCGAAATGTTCCAACAGAAACAGCACACACACACACACACACTTCTGACGTTACACCGAGAGTACAAAAAAAAGAACGTTGATTAAAAAGCGTTCAATGAAAATTTCAGTAACAAGGAGTTTTCCAGTTTCAAGATGTTACACTCTCGAAGATCAACAAGGGCCGATGTGCTAGTGGAATATTCATACGACCCTGAACCTCAAGTTCAGAGAAGCAGAAAAATACGAGAGAGAAAGAGAACGAGAAGAAGAAGAAGCTAGTAATCACTTGGGTGGAAGTAGCGACCCGAACAGAGGGACATGCGAAGTGTCGCTCTGTTGGCGGAAAAAATAATAAAAAAAAAACGGCCTGGCAACCCTCGTCGGGGTGCTCTTACCGACCGACTCGCGCACGAAAAGAAGAATATTCGCCACGAGGTCACGTTGCAGCACCCCCTTTTCCCATCCGCTGTCGGTTACAATGTATGCGCATTTACGTATGTGCGCGTGTCGTCGCGTCCGTAATCACCCCATTTCACGGTTAATCAGCCGAGAGGCCGGAAGACGGGGATGGCCAGGAGGGCTGAAGGTGGAAAAAAGGAGGCAAGGTGACTGAGAGAGACGCAGAAAGACAGAGATGCGGAACGAGAGATGGAGAAAAGGGGCGAAGAGAGATGGAGAGACACGGGGAGAGAAAAGATGCATGGAAAGAGACACAGAGAGAAAAACGACGTATGGGAAGAGAGAGAACGAGAGAATACTGGTGTACGGAAAGAGAAACACAGAGAAAGAGAGAAAAAGTATATGTAGAAGGGGAGACGCACAGAGAAAAATGATATATAGGACAGGCACACAGAGAAAAGGAGAGAAAAATGATATATAGAAGGAGAGACACAGAGAAAAGGAGAGAAAAATGATTTGTAGAAAGAGAGAGAAAACTGATACACAGAAAAAGAGAGAAAACTAGTATACACACAGAGAGAAAGACAGAAAACAAGTCCATCGATACAGAAAGATAAACCGAGGAAGGGCAATGTGTGTGAGAACGTAAGAACGACAGATAGACAGATCCGGAGAGAAGAGTACTCGTGCTAGTTAAATTCCTTGTACATCTACTAGAAAGAGGTAGGTAGGTAGCAGTAGTCGAGGTACATAAAGCCGGAATATCGGTGTTTAAAGTGCTCGATATTATATACCGCACCTGATCAATTGAAGCTGCTAATCACACGCCGAAATCACCGATTCTCGCGTGTGTCAGTGTCTGTATGTCAGTCAGGCTGTGCGGTCCCCCGGTATGTATTCATCCACCTCGTTCCTTTTCTCTTTCTCTTTTCTCACACGTATACGAGATTATCTCGTGTATCGTTCGATCGGTCCACAGTCCTCTTTCTTCGACAACGTCCGCGACAATTTCTCCTCGCACACCCTCGCATATATGTACATTACTCACAACGGAATACGTCTTGCGTCGGCTGTGAACAACGGTTGGTTTCTAAACGCGACGCGGAACGATATAAACAGGTGTGAAGCCTGTCCCGAGGGAACAGTCTGCCGGGAAGGAGACTGAACCAACACGGTCGGCACCAACGAGGAGAGCCTTCGACCCTCGGCGAGTCTCGCTCCTCGCACGACTGACTGAAGCCTAGAATCGAGGCTTGCAACCAACCACCCTCCTCCCCCCGTTTTCCTCCCTTCGAAAATGGACGGGGAGGCCACGCAAGTGGCGCCACGAGCTTGCAAAAGCTCACCCCCTACCACAGCGACGAACCACCCTCTGCGAGAACAACTCCCACCACCATCGAACGCTGCTCTTATCTACGGGGTGGCGCGCGCGGTTAAGTTCTCCGGCATCCTCGGGATCTCCTCTCCTCGTGCTGGCACGGTTTAGATTCGTCCGCGACCGCTCCCGCCCCCGCCACCTTTAATTTCATTCCAGCTCTGCTTCTGCTTCTGCTGCTGCTGCTCTTCCCTTCCATGCACTCGCGGAATCTTCATTTCAACCGGTAAGAAATATTTCTTCCCCTCCCTCCTTCCACTATCTTTTGTCTGTGTGTTTTTTTTTATTCTGATGGTCTTTCCTGTACGCCGTGTTGTTGCTTGAGAGAGCAGTCTCTCTCTTCTCTTCTCTTTCTGTCGAGTTGGCGTTCTTCTTAGCGTTTTAACTGGTCGTTGATTGATTTTCAAAGGGGTTTGTATTATACTTGGTGGAGTTGGTTTTCTTTCTGTACAGAGTTTAACCCTTTGACAGTCTGGTGTAATTACGAATTAGAGTGAATGAAATTTGTGCTTTAGATGTAGATTTTTAACGATTGCGACGTGTGTGCGATGGTTTTTAGAGAACAGGGTAGGTAGCCCTATTTCGTGGTTTTAATGATAATATCTCTAACAAAAGTCTCTCGTGAGTCAAACTGTTCGTTGTTTAACGCACTGCCCGAGTCTCACTTGGGATGAACCGTCGAAGGGTGAT
>NW_017100341.1:172312-176586 GCF_001263275.1 Habropoda laboriosa | reverse complement strand
CAAAATTTATATCGTACACGCGGGTTTTAAGAAGGAAGCGGGTATAAATGTGTGACGGGGTTTGTTTAGTTTAATAAGTAATAGAAGGAAAACGTCGGATGGAGCTAGCTTTAGATTGGTCTAGTCCTTCTCGGAGAATATCGGAACGTATTCTGTATATTTCTAAAATCTAAGAGCGTTCGGACAGAGAGACGTTTAACTATGGTAATTATTGGTAGAGACTGATCTTTATTCATTGTCAAGGTGTGGTTTAGGATCACCTAAGGGTAAGGTACTACTACCCTCTCGCTCCTACGAGAAATTCTCCATCACGGATAGGACCCTTTTTCCTTTGTTTCTCTCCTCACGCTCCTCCAGGACACTGTCCATCGCGGATAAGACCCTTTTGTGGAATTAGGAATAAAATACAGATGTTTATTAAAAGATATACAAATAACTGTACTATACGAAACTTTTACCCACGCTTCTCGATTTTTCAAACAACACTGCCTTTCATCCCTTGCTTGTCACACTTTATAGCCAGCCCCTGTGTGGGCCTCTCGTCGTTTTTTCCATTGGGCCTAACTTTCGCCTCTCGTCGCTTTTCCATTGGGCCTAACTTTCGTCTTTCGTAGTTTTTTTTCCATTGGGCCTAACTTTCGCCTCTCGTCGCTTTTCCATTGGGCCTAACTTTCGTCTTTCGTAGTTTTTTTCCATTGGGCCTAACTTTCGCATCTCGTCGTTTTCTCCATCGGGCCTAACTTTCGTCTTTCGTAGTTTTTTTTCCATTGGGCCTAACTTTCGCCTCTCGTCGCTTTTCTATTGGGCCTAACTTTCGTCTTTCATAGTTTTTTTCCATTGGGCCTAACTTTCGCCTCTCGTCGTTTTCTCCATCGGGCCTAACTTTCGTCTTTCGTAGTTTTTTTTCTATTGGGCCTAACTTTCGCCTCTCGTCGTTTTCTCCATCGGGCCTAACTTTCGCCTCTCGTCGTTTTTTCCATTGGGCCTAATTTTCGCCTCTCGTCGCTTTTCTATTGGGCCTAACTCTCGCCTCTCGTCGCTTTTCTATTGGGCCTAACTTTCGTCTTTCATAGTTTTTTTCCATTGGGCCTAACTTTCGCCTCTCGTCGCTTTTCTATTGGGCCTAACTTTCGTCTTTCGTAGTTTTTTTTCCATTGGGCCTAACTTTCGCCTCTCGCCGCTTTTCCATTGGGCCTAACTTTAGCCTCTCGTCGCTCGTTTTCTCCTTTATTTTCAACACTGTTTTCCTAAAACTACGTTTCCTTAACCCTTATGTCAACAACCGGGTACCCTTTTGCATAATTCTCACCTAAAATATTTGATCTTCCAGGTAAAAGATTGAAATATCCGACCAGATCGTTGTTATTTCGCACATTTCCTATCCGTGTTTGCCTCAAGTTTCGAATTTTCTTATCAGAAAGCTACTAAAATTGGACGACAATTCTGATTATTTGCATAAGGGTTAAAATTACGATACTACACTTTCTTCCCTTTTTCCTCGCGTTCCTTCGACCAATCACAAACCAAGAAAATTATCGCAAACGAGTGCGGAACGGACATCTCTTCGTATTCTATCCAGAAACGTTGTAAAGAGTGTGAAACAAGTTTTTCCTCGCGTTCCTTCGACCAATCACAAACCAAGAAAATTATCGCAAACGAGTGCGGAACGAACATTTCTTCGTATTCTATCCAAAAACGTTGTAAAGAGTGTGAAACACGGTAAAAACTTCAACAATCCATAGTAATCTTACGACAGTACCTACAGTCTCGTTACAGTCTACGGAATCGTACGTACGTGAAATCGTTCTTCTCTTTACTGCTTCTACTTTTCTCAGAAAGAGAGAATAGCCTACTCTGTTACGTTCATCTCGAAGCTGCAGTGCTTGGACGTCGACGCGACGTTAATGGTTATTGACTGAAGTGTAATTGATCGATAATTTGCACGCTTCGAGCTGGGTTTCGTTGAAATTGTTCGACGGCGATACGAGGGTATAGGGTCGCGTGAGATCCACTCGTCGGATAAGATGTCAAATTGATTTCGAGAGTGATTTCTCTGTGACTGTTGTTTAGCGAGAAACGCTTGACACACAGAGGAGGAGGAGAGTATCGGTCGGTGATTGTTTCAGGTATTGTAGCGCAATTAGCTATTGAAGAGAGGTTACGTTTACTATTCAAACGTGTGTCGCCAGTGTTTTTTTTTACCATCATTTTCCCACTTATTTTTTTCCCCCACAGCGAGCAAGTTCTCATTCGTGAAACAAACGATATTAAGCGTTTGCGTTTTGCCTCAGCGTAAACGATGAAAAGAGAGAGGTTTTTCTCATTTTTTTCACCGTGTGTTTATACGTGCAGCATTCCGTACTTCGTTATTCAGCTTGCGTGGAACAAAGCTCTGTCGGTAATCAAATTGCGCGTATCTCGTGCGCGCTTCTTCCCGCCTCTTTTTTCTCCACCGAGTTTTCCATTCACCCACCTTCTTCCTTCGACGTGTTCCTTTCTCTCGGCTCTTTCTTCCAGGAGCAACCACCTGTAACCCCCCCGGAGACAGACGTTCGTTTCAAAGTACACCACGACGCTACCCTACTTCTATCTTTACCTCAGCCGCTCCCCCACCTTTTAGACTTAGCCTTGGCGGCGGCCTTTTTCGCTCTCTTCACCTGATCGACTCGATCGCCAATCGTACCAGATGATCCATCAAAAGGCGACGCAACGAACAGCCGTATTTTCTTGCCTCGTTTGCTGGAACTACTAGCTTCGATGGAACACCTTGAAATTTATCGATTCTTTAACTGATTTCTTCTTGCGATTTTGCTGGGATTTTCGAGATTTTAGGTTAGGATTGGGGGATGATGGAAGATATTGCTTGTTGAGATTTTGGGGGTTATGAGTTGTGAGTGCGAGGGAGAAGGGTTGATAGGGTTCTTGTAATGTAGAAGGGCCGAGGGTTTTATTTTGGGACGTTTGTTATTTCGTGTTTTCGGGGAGTTAGTGATTGTCATGCTGAACGTGGGGGATTTTCTGAATATTGAAGGAGTGCGCGAAAGTGAGAGTTCGAAAGATTTAAATATTTGAATAGCTGGAAATTTGACTATTTGAAGATGTGCAAATTTGAATATATGAAAATTCAAAAATTTTAACCTTTGGAAAGTTAAAAATTTGAAAGTTTAATATTGAAAAATTTGAAAATTGCATGTTTGAGTATTTGAAAATATGAAAATCGCAAGTTTCAATATTTGAAAATATGTAAATTTGAAGGTGTGAAAATTTAAATATTTGCAAATATGCAAATTTAAGTATATGAAAATTAAAAAATTTGAATCTTTGGAAATTTAGATATTTGGAAATTTGAAAATTCGAAAGTTTAAATATCTGAAAATATGAAAATTTAAATATTGGGAAATTCGAAGATGAAACGCGTTAATACGCAAAAGTTACATTTCGTCGGCGAAACCAAGAGTCCAGTATCTACTATACACCTTAACAAAATATTAATTATATTCATTTCTCGATAACGATAATTACTTCGATAAAAACAAGAAAGAGAGTTATTTAGGAAATCGGTAGATTGATCTTTTCAAAAGTGTTTTATTTAAATCTTTAAACCGCTTCTCTATTTATTTTGACGTACCTTCCGTAAATGAAATAGATCAATCTTGCACGGCGATCCATCAAAAAGGGGAGCTGGTGGTGAATTTCACTTTGTTTTTGGCATATTTATTTGTTGCCGTGTACCTCGTTTCTTTGTCATCTTCCACTTTAGATGAAAAGCAAATCCTTCTGTTTTCTCGGTGTGCAAGATTTAATGAAAGCTTAAAGCTTGAATAACCGCTAATGTATTCTGTAGAACTTTTACTCATTAAACGTTCTGAAAGCTTGCATATTTGCAAAGTTTCAATTTCTCTGGAATTGCAATAGAAACGTGAAGATAGATATTATTTTACGCGTGAAATAAGAATGTAAACGCTTATTTGCCTATTATATACGGTATCAGGAAATTGACATTTCTGAAACAATGAGAAGAATGGAATCAACGCTGCTAGAAGGAAGAGTGTCTTTTAAAGGTGCTTTTAAGCATTTTTTGGATGAGACCACGCGTTACGCGTAATCGAGTGTCCAATGCAATGCAAGTACTATGCCTTTCAAATTTTCAAATTTTTATGTATAAATATTTGAACATTTGAACATTTGGAGATATGGAAATTTGAATATTTGAAGGTTTGAAAATTTAAATATTTGGAAATTTGAATGTTTGAAAATTTTAATCTTTGGAAATT
>NW_017100341.1:137263-172013 GCF_001263275.1 Habropoda laboriosa | reverse complement strand
TTTTAATCTCAAACAATTCGAAAACATTCGAAAATATGAAACTTTAAACAGGTATTTAAACGTGTCACGCCCGTTTCCTTCATACGATTTCGCGAGACGTATACGACGTCTCTTGATTTACATTCCCATTATTCTTTACGAAGGTAAAGAAAAAAAAAAAAATGTGAAGTCTGAACATTGAGCTGATGCTCGGTGAACAAAGACTACGATATTTCCTGTTTGATTCTGATCCCGTTCGCGCTGCGATACACGGTTAAATCGAGAGAAAAATCCGATAAAAGTCGCAATAAAAAGTGCTTCATTCAGCACGCATATCGAAATTGAAAAACTCCGACCTGCTGCATCGTCACGTTAGTTCTGCGAGTCTAGAGTTCTGGCTCAAAGCGTTCAACGTTTTATCTGACAATAAAACCGTGCAGCTAAAGCTCACTCCTTTTAGACTGTATATTAGCAATTGTGAACCTAACGAATCCCTGTCTTTAATTAAAACTGTATCATTGAACAAGTAGATAGCGTGGATCAAAAATGTCTTTTTTTTAAAGAGCTACAATTGCTGCAAATTCTATATACAATTCTGAAAATAAAGAATTTTCCCCTGTATTGTCGCTTTTTGTATTACAAATTGTAGTCCTTTTATTAACAAAAAAAAAACGTTTTGCTTTTGTGTACGAACTTTTTTTTTTTATAAATGGTTGGTTTGTCTTTTGTGAAAGGCTATTGTTTCCTGTTTTTTTTAAATTTTTTTATTAAAAATATTGATGTTTTTATGAAAAGAATAGAATAGGTGTAGGTGTTATAGAATTTGTGGAGTATTATATTACGTAAGGTAATTCTGATGTATTTGTCATACTTGCTTCCTACGTGATTCGTGGATCGATCAATCGAACAATGTGAAACCATTTTATTTGAATGAGAATATTTCGGGAAAATTTGGTCATCTTTTGTTCGGCTGACAATGGTTATCGATGGTGTCTATAGATATAAGATGAATGGACACCTTTTGTCAGTCATGACTGGTGACTCGTTTCTCTTTGTGCATTGTCGCACTTTACTTCCCTTTTATTTCATTTACATACTTTGAAGAATTTTGTGTCATTTCTCATCGGTTGAAACAGAATTTTAGATTTATGATATATTTTAATACAAAGTGTACGACTGTAGTGAATTTGAAATGTAGTGGTCAAGGATTTAAGAAAAATTGTAAAGACTTTGTTAATTGTGAAATAAATTTTATATACTTCATGTATTAAAAAATGGAAGATGAAACAGTGTTGAAAAGATATTATTCCTACTACATAATACTTTTATATTTACATTTTTATTTAAATTGCAACGACAATTTTTCTGTGAATTTTTACCTTATCAGCTGTCGATAAGGTAGAATTTCGAAAATAGTTTGTTCTAGTTAGCGATATATGATAAAGTAAATGATTCTTCGTTTGTGATAACTTTGTAATTATTAACGCTCAATAATACAGAAATCTACTCTTACGTTAGAAGATATTGTCACATGGTATGTTTCAAATTTGTAGGAAAAATGAGCTTACCACTGTGCAGTATTTCAGGATTTTTAAAAAATGGTCAAATGAAACAAAATTTTTATGAGAAATTTAAAAATGTTTATTAAACACACATTTTTATCACAGCTTTAAATGTAACATAAGTTTTGATACATGATAGCTTATAGCTATTAATATAATATAAAATGTTTATTTGTATTTTATATCAAATCTGTGCTTAAATTAAATCATACGAACGTAAAGAATTATAAATATTTTACAATTTGCTGTTTAACTTAAATGTAGGTACATAGTCATATTTATTAATTTAATGACATTGTCTACGCAATAAAATATTGTATATTATACCGATCTCATCGGCTGACATTATAATTCAATAATTCTTTGGTTATGGTCTACGAACTTAATAATCTTACAATGAAACCTTACAACAATACTCTTATTGATTGAATTGTCAGAAAACGAAGTAATCGAAATATGATTACAATAGAATACAAAATTTAGAAGGTATCTCGATAAACCTTGTTACTCTTCCAAATCAAAACAAAGATTACGTAATTGAGACAGTATCAATGACTGTTGAGTCATTTTTTCGTATACAATTCTTATCAGATCGTCGATGATTTCCCTTTCAGTTTGGCCCATACCGTTAGTCTGCGTTGTTTCTGAACATAAAATCGTTTCTGTTTGTGTACCGACGGATCTCGTACAGTACGCTTCTTTTTCAAAAGTAGTCGCCTGAAACGTTGAAGCGCTTTGGTCATTCGTGGACAAGCTTCTGGTGATATTTGAATTGTTAGAGCGATAGTTGTCATTTCGATTTGTGTTGTACCACTTAATGTATTTATGGTTGTCTGTCATTATAACTCCGCATTTGTCACAGCGTTTATTGATGTCTGGTTTGCAATACTTTCTAGAGTTTGACATTTTTAATACTAAAATAACAGGAAAAAAAATTGTTGAATTGGAAGACTTTTCCTCAACGATATTATTGTGTAAAAAGTTTAACTTTGGTAAACTTATCAAAGTGATTCATGCTGTTTACTCAAGCCAACGTATCATATCGGTGATAGTGTTTTGGAACTTTATATATTTCCGCTTAAACTTCGATCGAAGTATGAAAAATTTATATTGCCAATAAAAAGTAAATTAAGATTACTGTTCCAGTAAGAGCTGGATTAATATTCGAACTTTTAATGAATAATTGGTCGAATATTGCAAGATGTTTCTACTGTTTACAATCAAAAATTATTTATATTAATTTTTGAGCTATACTTTCGTAAAATGTCAACGTAACGTTAACGTATTGTAACGTTTGACCAGATAAAGTATTGTTATCTCATTTCTTTGGTTAGAATCAAGTTAATTTCGGTTTAGCAAAATTATTTGCTATAGTGTTAATCTAAGGATAATTGTGGGTGTTATTGTAAATGTATGCAACACTGGTTAAAACTATTCAAACGGACTTTACCTCTAACAACCTGCGGTCTGAACTTTGTCATAAAATAACAGTATCAGAGTTAATCAGAATCAGAATGCACCGGATACTAAGCACTAAACACACGTGGTGTTTACTAAAACGGTCACGGCGTTCTGATGTACAGCTTTATTTGCTACATCGAACTCCATCTATGAAGTAGGTCGCACAATGCTGTACCTGTAATTCTCGACGGATAAATGTAGATCATTTGTGAAAAATTTCTATTTCTTAGAGACGTACCGTAAGAACAAATAATCAGTCTTAAATGTATTTGCAAAAATACACTTTATGCAATCAAGGATTATTTTGATTATTTTAGGAATGAAATATGAAGATTTGTACGTGTACCAATTTTAGTATTCAAATTTAACAAAGTTAAGAAATAGAGTATAAATAGATTTGAAAACATGCTACGTGATTTGAAATATATTTCTTTGTTAAGAAATTAAGAATGATCACTTTAACCCCGCAGCTTTATCATGACTATTTGCCACGTGTTTTAATAAAACCGTTTATCACCCTGTTCGCAGATCAATAAACTATGTCTCTTATTAATGGACGACGTGCAATATTGTGATGTATATGACGGCACGTGGCATGGGGATTTGTAATTAATTGCAACCTGAGGGCTCATTAGGTAACATCATTACTGTCTCCAAATGCGATTTCATGCCCTATCGTTGGAAAGATCGAGGATGTTAAGTTTGTTGCAGTACCATGGATTTCTATAGAAAATTTGTCTCTGAACTTAAGAAAACAGGTTAGGTTAGGTTAGATCACGTTTATGAAAAGGTATACAAGGTATACGCAAAAGAATTTCAGTTAATTAGTCACTTGGTATTTTCATAAATTAGAATATAATACATTTCTTATTTTCATTTTGATACAGATACTGTAGAGGAAAAGATTCGTGGGGGAAAAGTGACAAATGTGTTAAATAAAATAATAATAGCAAATACATGCGCAGAAGTTATTGATATTAAATTTCTTTTTCTCTCAAGGTTTTTATACCATATGAGAAGGACCGCTATAAAGCAAGGAAAGCTTCCTTGAGAAACTTTATCCCAAGGATAGCGTGTATAATAGTTTCTCTATGCTTTCAAAGTTGGACATGCGCAAGGTTCCATCGTTCCATATAAAAGCCCTTTCGCAGAAACTCGATTTTCGACGTCGTTTTTTTTTTTCTCTCTTCGCCTTGCGTTTTTACCTTCCTATGTTTGAGACAATTTGATTTATTCGAGCGTATCAATCTTATTTAAACACATCGATAAAAAGAGTACAAAATTCTTTGAGAATTCACGATGAACGCATATTTTTTTACGATCGCTTTTAAAGCTTAACTACGTAAAATTTGATGGAAAATTTAAGGACAAGGGTTTTCTGCATATTGATTTGCTCGGGAACAGCAAGTATCTGTGCAACATGTGTGGATTTGGTTTTAATAATATGTTGTGAATGATGGCGTGAATGTCGTGTGTTTGTTTTGAATTTGTGTGAACGTTGTAGGATAGACATGATCTATGGCTGATACTCGAATCGACTGGAGATTGGGGAAACGGGCAGTTTTTCTAGAGAGAAACAGCGAGTAAACAGTAGAACCGTGTTGTGAATGATAACAAAGAGTGCGAGAGCATATATGCGAGAAAGAATAAAAGAGCATTGATCAGGTTATTATTATTCTTTTTTATGTGTCTTTATCGTTATTGTGCAATTATTATTATAAAATATATTCGTATTAAACTTTATACCACGTGTTATTCACCCACAACATGTACCAAGCTGTTCTTACTTTATATTCAGCGATACACGTGGAAGCTTACGAAATTTAGTTTTGAGGTTGTGTTTGCAAAGAGTAACGAGAAACATATTCCCTTGGAAATTTTCCGAAATCATCGGTGCTTACTTTTCAAGGCTATTTTATTTTTCTAAAAGAAAATTTAAATTGACTTTTGCTAAATCGATTGAATTTCATCGTTTTCATCGGGTTTTAACACGACCAGTGCAGATTTCTGCTATATCGATTGAATTTCATCGTTTTCATCGATTTTAGCACGATCAGTACTGAATATCGTTAAATCGTTTAAATTTCATTGTTTTCAACAGTTTTTAACACGATCAGTGCGGAATTTTTCTAGGTTAAGAAAATTTTTATTCTCCCGAACAATTTTCTTCTTCTTTTACTTACGTAAGACGTCAGGGTTTTTTGTCAACATAAAGGTGAGTCATGGACGAGACTTGATTATGTCATCTGGGCTGTGCTCGTTTCTTACGTATACCGTCTAAAAATTCATAACACAAAAGTATGCCCGTAATATAGCGATACGAGATCTGACTGGTTAGCAGACGCTTTTTTGTCTACGATTCAGGAATTTCAAGTATTTAGTCAATTGAACAAATGCCTGGTTTTTCATTCGATGGCAAGGTAAGTTCATATTATGAATAATAATTATTCATCGATTGAACCTTTATAATGTTTAATGAATAATCACACTTCGTTATACTTTTACGTTCTACCGTATTGTTTTTGTTTTATATAACATCAGAGTGCCCTTACCTCGTGTCTTCAGGGACAAGGGAATCTCGATTAAAATTTTAACGTCGTTGTCTGAAACAGATGGTGACATTGACATTTTGTCAGACTGTCAGTAGCGGTGCTTCTCAATAAACTGTACTATCTTTCAGTCTCAGACGCCTGTCTTCGTATTGTTCGAGAATCTTACATTTTCTTTTTATCACTTAAAATAAATCTAGTTACCGACTGAAAAAAAAAATATGCGCATTCGAACTTGAAGAATATTTAAAAATGTATTATTCAATATTTATGGAATTTTTTTGTTAAATTTCGTATGTTAAGATGCTCCTCCTGAAGAATTTCAAGAATTTTTTTATCGTTCGAAATAAAACTTAGATTCAATTTAAAAAAGAAATGTTTACTGGAATTTCCATGATATTCAAAAAGTTTTATTCAATTTTGTCCACTTTTTTGATAAAATTTGTATTGTTTAAGATGTTCCTCTTAAAAAAATTTCATTAGCATTTTCCCACAATCCAATTTGCAATTTAAGAAATACGAGCAGCAGGATACTTCGCAATTCTCGTCTTATCATTGTCGAGATTATTTTATTGTCCCTCCCCTGTCTGAAAGTAGCACCTTTGTCTGTCTAACCCAGAGGAAATAAACCTAAATGTTTTATTCCTGTCTTTCAGTAAAGTAATCTACACCAAGATGGAATACGCGACCTCCAAGAGAAAAAGCGGACAAAAAAGATCAAATCTGTCTTACCGATTTACCACGAATCAATGATAAAGGTAAATGATTAACAAGAAATTCTACTTTTCTTGAATTTTTTGAGAGATAATAGCGATTTACATTTCTTTTAACAGTAACATAATTTTTTCTTTCAGAATTCAACGTGTACAAGATGGAAGAATAGTTTATTGTCTTCTTCACCTTTGGCATTTCACGAGGACTTCATTATCTTCATTCGTTTCTCATTATTCCTTCGTATTATCTACGAAATCTTGACTTTTTAAAAGTACCTCGCGGAATAAATTAGTCACGGAATAAAATACCAGGACATTTTATTCATTTCAATTCAAACGTATCTCCAGAGGAAAATATTATCGTCCATCCCTGATATTATCAGCCTTGTGACGCTTATCTCACTCTATTAAACCAATCGATCAATGATCTCACCAATTTTACTTTTTCTTCTCGAGGATCGGAGTCACATTACTCGATCAGGCTAGTAAAATACGTGAACATTTTAAGTGGGATTGGAAAGGTAATTAGGTGAAAAAGATCACTTTTTGTAGAAACAATATTATTTCTCGTACTTTACGTTTTACAATGACAGAATAGATTTTATAATATTTTTTGTACATGACTGCATTGGCAACAATTACAAGTTTTTCGCATATTTTTCAATTTGTTTTTTAGGAGTGATTTTATTTATTTTAGTAGAGAAATTATACATAGCGCTTCGTTCGGTGATTATTTTAAAAAGTAGGCAAATATTAATGGAAAAAGGAAGAGAAAGTATTTTTTTATTTTAATCGTGATTTCCATAAGTTAACATTTTTAAATTTTATGTAAACTTTCCTCAAAAACCTCGAATACATATTCCTCGTGGGCAGATCAAAGAATTGATCTTGCTTCGTTCATTATTATCAATATTTTCTTATTCCAAAACGAAAGAAAAGGTTCATACTTTTAAAAAAATTATATTTTTCCTTCCAAGAAGCAAATTGTCAAAATTTAAAGAACTATACCTGTCCTTTCAAGTCTTATTTAAAAATTCTAACACACAAGCATGCATAAAACAATAAAAATTCGAAAAACAATATTTTTCCTTCCAAAAGACATACAAAAATTCCGACACATAAATATGCATAAAATTATCAAAATTTTAAAAACTACATTTACCTTCTAATTCTTATTTATAAATTCTAACACATAAACATACACGAAACTATAAAAATTCGAAACAGCCTACAAAAATGCATAAAAAGGACGAACCCCCCCAGAAAAAAGTTTGTAACAAGTATCCACAACAATTCCCCTAAAAACACCTAAACTTAATTACCCAAACTCAACAAACTCAACATTGTCAAGATAAAAACCTCTCCTCGGCTCCCCCTTGAAACTCAATTCTCGCTTTCATCGTTCATCCCCGAACTTGATCGTGCGTCAAATTATCGCAACACCAGAACGATCCCCGGTGGCTTGTTCCGCGTTGATTGACCCACGCTGATAAGAAGCAACCGATAAGCTCTCTTTGATAAAGGTTAAACGTCGAGGCAGATATTGGGGCCAACTAATGCCTGATTGTCCTTTTCCTCGTTTCGTGTTCTTTCTTTCCACACGAACCATCGGGAACAACCATCCCCACACCCTCTCACCTTGTCCCCTTCTCGTTTATTCCTTTCGTTTTTCACTACGCAACTCCACTCGCTTTCCTTCAACCGACCTATCGCGTACCAGCGGCGTCGAAAGGTGTTCAGTTCTCAGCGCGCCGCGACGCAAGCAACCACTATCGTTTCCTCTTTCGAGTTCGTCAGTAGAAACGATCGATAGAAACATCCGGTCAGTCCTTCGTATCGATCCAAATTTATCCATCGACAGATTTATTTTCGAAATTTGTACGAAAATACAAAATCGAGTAAAAATAGCATATCTATCGTAGAATTTTTTTGGCTAAATGGTTGATTAATTAGTAAAAACGAGATTGGTATCGGTGTCGTTTTTATTTCTTTTTTTTGGTATTTTATGGAGAATTTATGGACGTTCAGACTGAATCGAATTGTAAGAAATTAGAGTAGAGTTTGTTGTTCTTGGAAAGTATCTCTGATGCGCGATCGTGATCGTTGACCGGCCGGAAGTGCCAGCATCCTTCACCTGTACGTGGTCCTGCCTTCGATATTGCTCACCGAATGACCGCTACTTGAGATTCTGTGTCACTTTACGTGAGTATTTTTGGTTCTTTAATGTTGTCGTTTGTGGGAAATGTAATTGGAAGTAATTACAAGTTGGTTGGAATGGAAGTTACATGAAACTGTTGTACAATGTGCAATTATCGAGGAAACTTCGAACGCGTTAAATTCATTAAGCGTGAATTTCAATGGGATTAAAGAATTCGTAATATGCTATAATTTAATTCGAGGCAACCGTAAATGTAGGTGGAAGTTGGTGAATTTTTCCACAGTGTGCAGAATTTATTTTAGTTAACGAATTGAAAAGTTGGTTTGTTTAGTCGAGACGTTTAAGGATGTTTGACTATGAAAAGTGTAATTTGCGGAAATTTTCGCAAACACGGTGTTTGTAATTAGGAGCGAAAGTGTCAGCTCTTGTTTCCTTGTTCCGATGTCATTTTCCCCTCGATCATCGGCTACGGTGATGTATTGCGGCGACACGTTAGCCACTGTTGATACCACCGAAGTTGATAACAAACCGCGGTCCGAGGAAAATTTTCACGCGAATCAATACCGCTTATCGAGTCCGCTGTGTAAACAAAGTTAATCGCGGGGCACAGCTTCGCGAAGGGTGATTTTTAACTTACGAAAAAAAAGTTTTGTAGTTTTTGAAAAATTCGAATTTTTTAAATTATTCCGATTGTTCGCGTAGAATTTTAATTTTCATCATTTCGAGTGTGCAAACAAATTTTCTCGTCAATCAAAATCGAGTATACTGTGTAAGCAAACCTAATCGCGAGACAGCTTCGCGAAGGATGATTTTTAATTTTTTGATTTTTTTAAAATTTTATTTCCCTTAAATTATTCTGATCGTTCGCGTAGAATTTTAATTTTCATCATTTCGAGTGTGCAAACAAATTTTCAGGCTAATCGATATCGAGTACACTGTGTAAACAAACCTAATCGCGAGACGCAGATTTTAAATTTTGCGATTTCACTTAAATTTCTCTGATATTTCGCGTAGGATTTCAGTTTTCACTATTTGACCATGCAAAAGTTTAAATTTGTCGCGTGAGTTTGATGACCAACTTTTTCAAACATTTCTCACATTTCCTTCCTCCACCTTCAACAATTTAGGAATACAGCTATTTTGGTATCATAAAAATCTAAAAACGCAAGAAATGTAAATTCGTATTTTGCCATCTTTAATTTTGCGGTTTCGTATTTGTTTTTTGCTTGCTTCGAAGATTTCAAGAGTACGGGGCTGTGATGGCTGACCATCCATTGATTCGTTCACTGGTAAACGTGACCGAGCTGCTGTGCCCAAGACAAATTAGTCTTACTTAATCTAACAATAAGTTCAAGTTCCTAGAGGAGGCTTCTCGCCAAACAGCAATTATTATAAAAAATTTCCTAAAATAGAGGAGCCTGATTTCTTTCTATCCTGGCGAACATACTACTTGCGTGTTTCTGCATACAGTAAATTCTCTACAAGTGTCAGTCAGTTTGGATTCTACAAGTGTCAGTATAGATGGTCCTATGCCTAGGCTGCGTCATTGCTGCGCCTATGTTATCTAGCTCGTAGTCAGTCAAGCGTGTAACGCTACACCACTCGGTTTCTTTTACGAGATTTCACGGCTCGACAATTCATAATAGAAAAATATAATTTCTTTAATTTTACTTTTATTCATCTGAAATTTTTTTTAACATGTTGGTGAGATTTTTCTGATGAGAATGAGATCAAACACGATATAATTTGAACATTTACTTATTAACACGTTCACTGTCTGGCGAACGTGTTAATAAGTAAATGTTGTTCAAATTATGTCGTGTTTGATGTCATTTTCATCAGAAAAATCTCATCAATATGTTAAGAAAAATGGTATTTAAATCGCTTGGTTGCCTCGACTCACGTTTCATCCTTATCTTTTATTCGCTGTCCTTGTCTACGTTCGGCAAACTACAAAGGCGGGCGCGAGGCTCGAAAACGTAGTCCCTGACTCTACAAGTGTCAGGTTTAGATTTCTTGCGGACTGACACTTGGGGAGAATTTACTGTAGTTGGCGGAAGAAATGTAGCGAGATCGTAAGTTTTACGATCCATTTTATTATTTTATTTATTATTATTTTACTATTCGTTCAAGTTTACATGATCGAGTATATAGACAAGTGTGAATCAACATAAACTTAAGAAGACAAGGATGGAAAATCTCAGTCAAGGCCGTGCAAGGTGTGCTTTAGCATTCAGTCCCAATTGAAAAACGTAAAATGCCGAATGCGACCGTGGAAGAGATAAAAGTAGCGAGGTTGTAAATTTTCACATTAGGCGAAAATATCGATTGATTTAACCTCTATAGAAATTTCACAAATCTTAAGTTACAGACGTCGAGCGAAAGATGCGAATCCTCGGACAGTCGACCCTGTGATCGGGTCAATATAGACACGCATTTACCTTTTTTCCTATTTTTGTCATTTTTATCATTTTTTAAAATGTGCTGTAATGGAAAAACCGTAACCAAGTTGACTTCGATGGCTCTGAACGTGGTTCGAGCTCCTTATCTCACCCAAACTGATGTTTTGCCGACCGAATTTCATGTTTTTTCAAGCCTGTCTAATTTTACGACCTCGCTATATCTCTTCCACCAACTATACGTCACCAGCCGCAGTTATATCCGGAGCTATACCTTCGAAATGTTCACTTGTTCGAAATATATTACTATCAACCCTTTCACTGCTATTGGCGCTTTGAAAATTTTCTCGCACGGTGCTGTTGGTGATTTCTGATACACTTTCGCCTTAATTCAATCCTTAAATTTTCCTTAAAACTCAATCCCTTCAGTACACTCATTTAAATTTAACAATAGAACCTTAAAAACGATAAATTTCGAACTTTTAAAAAATTTTTAAACGCCAAAACGAAAAATTTTCCCGACAGTCTGCCGCAGCGAAAAGATTAATAAGCACAAATCGATCTTTCAACGTCTCTAACCCGAATTTTAACGTAAAAAAACGGGGAACGAGATATTTCCAGAGAACTTTAACAATATAAACGATGCAATAAAATATGATTCGCATAGTTCACGTTCCCAAGAAATTCTCCGGACTCTCTCTGTGCATAATTGCTATGCCGCGGGTTCGGTGAAAGATGATTGAACATCGTTATTGAATTTCGAGCAAATAATTCGTGCAAACGATGGAATATTTCTTAAAGGGTGGTGCAATAGAAATTATTTCGCGAATACAAAATTACGGTCCGTCTGATGGAAGAAATCTATGCGCAATATATCAAATATTTGCTTTGCTCCGGGAATCAATATTGTTTTTTTTTTTTATTTTATTCGTTATTTTTCAACCTTGACAGTTTTCTTGAGAAGAGATGCCTCCGACTATTCCGTTGATCTACTTATAATCGTAAAATAAGTATAGGGTTCGTCGTGATAAGGGGAATAATGTTCGATAGGAAGCAGGTATAAAAAAGAAGTACTGATAAATCACGAAATTGAGACGCCAGCCGAGACGACGACGGCGGAGTGGCTTCCAATTTGGAAATTTTATATTTTTTTCAAAAGGTGAAAATGACGCGCATAAAACAAGATGGAAATTACGGTCGAAAATTGCACAAGTTGATAAATGATTCCATGAAATTTTTCCCAATTCTTCTCGCTTCGACGGACAAATTCTTGCAAGAGCTTTCGATTCTTTTTTTAATTAAACTAGAATTTTTTTAAATTTCATTTCATATAAAATTGTCACTTTTTAATTGCCATTGTTTCAATTTTCTCGTATAAAGAATTACAAAATTGCAATTTCACTCGTATCTGTGATTCTGTAATTCGCGATAATTTATGAATCTATTTTATTCGAATGGAAAAGATTTTCTAGGCTTTCACTTTGAATTGTCAAGGGATGCACGTGAGACGAACAAGTAGTGGAATATCCTGAATTTATGGGACTGGAAACAGTCATTTCCTGAGAAAATAAGCATCAAATATACATCGAGCTTTTAAATTTCCACTGTATCAGAAACGTTTCAAGATTCCTTCATTTCTATCTACTACTTTTCACTGTGAAACATTTCAACGTTTCTACGAACTTCAAAAAGGTCTCGTTCTTGGAATTTTAAAGATTTTAGTCTGATTAATTTAGAGAATAATTGCACGTCAACCCTTTACGATTCTACACTCTGTCCAATTTAAGAATAACCTCGCTCTCGGACCGATTCTCGCCTGTTCGGCGCATAGACAGAGAGCGTAGCGTAGGTCAAGACGGAGAAAAACGTAGACGGGTAAGTGGGGGGTTTGGACGTTCTAGCCCTGCCTTAGGCACGTCCCTTGGGACGTTAGGTTATTCTTAAATTGGACAGAGTATGTACTATCCGTTTTATTAATTTGTTTCAGTTGAGACACCCGTTACACATAGCTATGCACTGCACTATTAATTAAAATTGCTTTCAGACGAGGTATTACTTCTGTAAATATAGAAAACAAAAGCAAGTTTCCGTAGCATCGAGGTGCATCTCCTGCTAATTTAAATTGGACCAAAGCTTGGAATATCTGTGAACCTTTACGCAGAAAAAAAGTGGCGTGTATAGAGAGGAAAGTAAAGGAATGCGATGAAAGAGAATCAAAAGCAATTATTTCACGTTTCGTGCGTGGTCGTTATTAAATTCTCCAGTTACAAATTTTTCCCCACTTCTTTCCACCCTGCAGACAAACTTCACGTGACGTAATTTCTCTCCCATGGTGGATTAGCTTATGTTAGTCTCGGCTTGCCTCGTTTAGCGGAAGCATGCGTAAACATTTCGTCTCTCTACTTAGCTTGGAGAAGAAAAAAAAAAAATTGAAAAAAATGTCACCATTCGAGAAAATTTCAACGGAACAAACTTATTCCGAGAATTTTTATTTCTACAATTTAATTTCCCTTTTCTTGCAAAGGCTGAAATTACCTTTTCTACCCGATTAAAATCGAATCAGCGGGACTTCTGGGACTCGTAATACGCAGCGTTCTCGTGAAAAAACGTTTCTTCCGCGGTTTCTTCGCCTCTTGGCGAAGATTTGTCACGGAGTGTAATCGTTTGTCATAGTCTCGTAGCTTGACAAAAAGACGAAATAGTGGAAGGTAAATGGTTCGTGGAAATGCGGTTTAACGTTTTAAACGGTGGCCTGGAAATGTCGAATTATACAGTCTTGTTCGTAAATATTGGAACACTTGCTCGATATGGAGCATAGTGAATTTACTGAATTCTGCGGGAATGTTAGGAAATCTACTGAAGTCCTCTGAAATCTACCAAAATCTACCGAAGTCTACTGAAATCTGCTAAATTCTATTGTATTCTACTGAAATTTACCGAAGTCTGCTGAATTCTATTAAAATCTACTGTATCCTACTGACGTCTGTTGAAACCTATGGAAATCTACTAAAGTCTGCTGAAATCCGTTGAATTCTACTAAAATCTACTGAGATCCGCTGAATTCTATTAAAATTTACTGTATTCTACTGAAATCTACCAAAATCTACTGAAGTCTGCTGAATTCTATCAAAATCTACTGTATCCTACTAATATCTATTGAAATCTTTTGAAACCTACGGAAATCTACTGAAACCCGTTGAATTCTTTATTGAAAATTTATTGAAATCTGCTGAATTTTATAAAAATCTACTATTGAAATCTTTTGAAACTGAAGTCTACTAAATCCTACTGAAGTCTACCGAAGTCAACTAAATTCTACTGAAATCTACTGAAATCTATAAAAATTTACTTACTAAATAAAAATCAAGTCCCGTTTTTCATTACGAATTTAATATAAAATCATTAGCCACCCCAAAAGTTATTACAAAATTATTAATATCCTAAAAAAATTACATATGTATTCATTCTAGAATCTTGAAGCATAACAAGTACTTACATATCTACATTTTTCCTAATATATCACACTAACTTTGGCCAGAAAATCTAATTTAATTTAAATTATTTCAATCATATGCTTTCTACACGAATATAACAGGTGTCCTAATACTTACGAACGACACTGTACATCTGATCACTATAATTACGTTAAATCATACGATCCTAAGCGTATACGAATGGAAAGAAACGTGTAAAATTGGTTAACCATATATGGAAAGCTAAAATTAGTTCATATTTCGAACATTTTCATTCGACGATCGTACTTCACGATATTCCCTCCACTTTGGACATACCGACACGTCCTTCAGAACGATTGGAAAGCATTCGCCTTACACTGAAACGAAAAATATACGATAGAACGGACAAAGAAGATTCCTCAAAATTATTTCCTTCTATTTCGTAAAATGAAAGAGCACGGAGCGCTCGATCGAACGATAAATTCCCTTATTCGAGATATAAAATAGTATTCGAGCCTTCGCTGCGTTGTAAGTAACGAGGAGGAGAGCGATTTATGACGACGCATTTAAATAAATCCGCGGATTCTTTCCTCGGGAAAATACATCATCTATGCCTTAAGGACCTCTTATATCCTCGAATCCAATACCAGCAGGTATTTACACGAGAATGGTTTCAACGGATACAAAATTCCGATTTGTAACAAGAGATAGAAGCAATAATACGAAGGAGTAACAGTAGAATTTTTTTATATATCATTTGAAATCTGTTAATTTACACCAGGTCCAAGGTGACGAGAGAATAAGAACGAAACGCTAATGAGTATCGATTTTAATTCAGCAGAGTTAATAATAAAAACCATCAGCAGAATTAAATTCACACTCACATTTTTCTCGTAATTTACGTGGAATCCTGAATTATCAATTGAGTTGATATTCGTTTAAATGAAATTATTTTTTAATCAACTCTTTATGAATAAATTCTAATAATGCATTTCTATCTGTAAATACTAACTTGAATATTCAATTTTATCTTTAATTCACAAACGTGCAATGGTAATTGAATTTTGGATAGCGATAGTTTTTATCAAATTGGAAAGTTAGAGATGCTTTTCCCGAGGAAAAATCTGCCAGTTCAGCTTTATCACGCAATTACTTTTGCCGTCAATTCTGACAATGTTTTCCTGTTATTCCGTCACCTGTGCATGAGCAATGATTCGCTCAAGCAACGCGTGTCTCTCGCAGCATGAGTCTCTGCGTTGACATTAGAGAAAAACGAGGATGACATAGAGAGAAAAAAAAAGAGATTCTTGCTTTTGGTTTTCTTTTTTTTTCTTTTTTCACGTGTCTGAATTAGCTTTGTTTTCATTTGCACGTGTTGAAAAATTGATGCACAATTACGAAATTTTCCCAACGATTGATCAAAGTAATAGACTATCGAGAAGGAACAATGCAAACTGATTTGTTCGATTTGCGAGCACGTGTACGTGAAATGATTTAATTAAACGCGACTGATTGATGGAAAAACGATATTCTCGAGTTGGTCACTTTTTGCTGCATACTTGTTTCAGTTCATTTTTGAACGTATTCGAATTAAGAACGATGAGTTCTTAAGTTTTTGTTTTTTGCAAAAATTGTACATTTTTTATTGTAAGATGATGACAATAGTTGTGTACCAAATTGGTATTGATTTAACTAAATTTAAGTGATAAAAAGATTTTTTTTAATGAGGTTTAAAAAGTTAAGTTTGAATTTTTACAAAATTATGATAAAAAGTTTATTTTCTGTTTTTCCAAAATTATAGTAAAAAGTTTATTTTCAATTTTTATAAAATTGTGATATGTTTTGTTTTCAATTTTAATAAAATTATGATAAGATGCTTTGCTTTTAATTTTTATAAAATTGTGATAAGGTGTTTGTTTTCAATTTTTACAAAATTATGATAAAAAGGTGGAAAATTTTGTTATTATAGTACTCCAAATCTCATTGGAAGATAGTGACTCCTTCAATTCTGGTAATTTCCTTCTGTACAAAGGATTCTCCCACTGCTCGAAACAAGAGCATATATTCTTGAGTAATACAAAGGTGATTTCCACTTTTTCCCTCTATTTCAGCTTTACAACGACCAAAGTTTCGGTATTTTAACAGAAAATAGAACGATTCCGATCGGATTTAATAAGAATCTCTTGTAGAGCTCTCGATATCGGAAACATCGGAATGGATTTCACTTGATGGAAACTGTCGAAGGATTGAAAGATCAATAAAATTAATGGAAAAAAATAAATTAAACTTGCGAATCGTATTTGTATTGTTTTCAAGTTCAAGAATAACGACTAGTATTTTACCTTGGCAATATAGCATTGTAATAAAATTACATTCAAATTGAAATATAAATTTTATATTGTTCAAATTATCGTATCCTTTGAACAATAATAAATGAAATCGAACTTAATGCATTAATTGTAATAAGCAACTTTACGTTTATTCATTTTTGATTGCTGATTGATTTCCTCACAATTGTAACATGCACGTGTTTGCATGCATCAGATTTTTCGCTTTGAGGTTATGGCACCATCGATTCTCGTTTCCGCAGAGTAGACTTCTTCCACTTTTATGTTAAACCGATATTTCTCGTCACTGTAGACGGATGAATCTTCCGTTTGTATCCATTCCTTATGGAGGATTTGCCTGTAAACCGATGCTTATAAAAACGTATTCATAAAAGACACATTGTTTTACAATATGTGTACGCAGATGCAACAAGAAAACATTTCTTATGTTTACTGCAGCTGTAAAACATAGTATATAAATACTGAAAGTACTGCTTGTATAAAAAAGAGATAATTTTTTAAAAAATGCTTCCTGAAATTTTTCCTAATTTTATTAACAAATCTTTCATAAAAAAAGTACTTCTCGAAAATTATTTGTTTAAATTTGAATGCATTGTAATTTTTTTACAACAGTTTTACATTTTCGAATTTATTTGCATGCGATATTTCGATATTTGGATAATCGTAAAAAATCCTGATTCATTTTGGAGGGTGAAATGTATAAAATAAGCTAAATGACGTATTCTACCGTATTTCTAAAATTCGGAATCTAATATTGTAAAATTTAGGATGTAAATATATTAATTACACTCTAAATAAAAGATTTTTAGAATTTATATTTTAAATATATTTTGCGTCAAATTATTTCGAGTAATTTGAATCTAATATATCTAGATTCTAACAAGATTTCGAATCTAAATATGTATATTTAATAGCGAAGTCATTAGGGAGTAGATGAGTTTCTAATTACTTTAAGTAATTTATAATCGACATTATGCATTCATGATATTTGCCATTTAGCGCTGCAACACGGCGGAACAGGCGTCACATGTAATGAATATGCAGGAGTTTGCGAATTTTCATGCAATCATGCAGATTCAGAACCGTGCTTTCGTTTTCTGCCTATGCAAACGAAGAGATTAAGATTCGTCTTGTGCGCATTTGCAAATTACACCCGCGTGAATTGAGTTACGTAAACGGGATAGATGCGAATCGTATTGCATGTTACGACATACCGCCATCTGTTCCTTGATTTCATGTGTATTCTAAACAGACCTGTTTCTGTGGTTCCTACGGTATAATTAGCAGCATCTATGATAATTTTGAGATGATAGAAATCATTCACAAAGCTCTATATTAAGATAATAACGTTTTGCAAGTTGCTTTATATTAAATACACTATATTCGAATGCTACTAAAAAAAAGAATTAATTCATTTTACCTTGGAATTACAAAAAATATACTTCGCTTTATCTTGTATGTGATGTAAGATTCATTGGCACTTGACATCGATGAAATTTCATTTCGAATATTATAGGAATGTTAGGTTATGAACAGAATTACGCATTAATTTTGAAAATAGTAACAAATATATTTAAGTATCAATAGAAATATTAAAACACACTATACAAAGATTACAATGTATTAATACTCTCTCAGTACTCTAATTCTCTTGCAATGCACTTCACACGATACTCTCTCTAAAACTCTCGCTTTCAACACTGAATTTTAAACTCTGTCTATACGTAACATCTCGGTCGATAAAGAAGATATTGCTAAAAGTTTCCCAAAAAATGATGCATTGGTGGCTGAGCGTTCGAGTTGCAAGGGAGCTGCTAAAATAATGACTGTCCTTTTCTAAAAACACTGCGTAGCGTGAGCTTCGAGAAGCTCAAGCTGGCATTCTTCCTTGTACCGCCGAGGAGAGATTTTATTTTTTAATTTATTTTTTAATCTATCCTTAAACTTTCTATAACGCACGCGTCTTCGCATTCCTTATTCCTGCATTAGCTCATTCTATCTTTCTTTCTTACTTTATTCTTTTCTTTAGGTGACTACGCACCCTTCGCTCACACGATATTCTCAAGTAAGCATACATATACATATGTACCAAACACTCTTCTTTTATTTTACACTCGCACATAAATTCTATCACTCCACAATATCACGAATTTTTTTCACAAAATTATATTCGAACGTATAAAAACCTTGTATCTGAAAGAGCTAACGGTGGTTTATTGGAAAAATTGTTGATTGATATTCGCGGTTGTATGGTTTCGATCGTATCGATTCGCGTGAGAAGAAAAAGGATTCTACCACAGTGGCGAATTGATACTGAGATCGCTGTGACATTTGATAAATTGCATATAGGATTCCACAGTGTCTGCATTTTGTGAATATTGCGTGAAATAGTTGTTGGATTGTTAAAAAAAAAGCAACGAAAAAAAAGGAGAGGAGGAAGTAGAATAACTGTTAGTATGGAAACAATTTTAATTTCACTCGCGTGTTATGTGCCAGCGTTAAACGGAACGACCACGATGAATAATTAAAATTTGTGTAAAATCTTTTGTCTCACTTACGCGATACGTAAAACGTGCAACATAGAGGTTAGTTCGTGTTCGTACTCGTGACGCGCTCGTAAGTATCATCTGGAGATTATGCGAGGCCAACTGAAGCATTAAAGACGCGTTGAGATAGGATAAGTTCTAAAACACTGTTTCTTGGTAATTACAAGCGGTAAAGACGATTCCTTACGAGGCAGATCGAGATAGTCCACTTGAGTTCGACTCTCTTAATGCACCGAATTAAACGAAAATTTCTGGAATATGGTGGTTCGTTCGTTTAACTTAAGTGCAATAAAATACTGTGAAAAATATGTAGCACAGAGACAGATAATTTGAAAAATAAATTGTTCATAGGAGAAATGAATTTATCGGAGAACTTCCACGTCACTTCGAAATCGAATTTCAATTAAATAAGATGTGGTACGGTGTAAATTAAACTTCGAGTACTGACATCTGTATTACACACTGTGCGACTCCATGTCGTCGTTTCTAACGAGACCTTAACTAAAATTAATTAACATTTTTTTTATAATTTCTAATTTAAAAAATAGAATTAGTTTACTTCTTTTTATCAGTTTAAAGAATTTGCTGATACGTAATACCATTCTCACTACAAAAGTGTGGTGGTACCTTCTACGATCTACCACCAGAGGGACAGACATTGACTGTTCTCATTAGTCCATCCTAATAAAGTCTAACGTCCCTCTTCCATAACCAATCGCAATAAGAGTAACAAATTACGGTTTCACTACCAGAAGTTTAAAAAGTTCTGAACCATGGCTCTTGCATACTTACACTCAATTCGAGTAAACAAAATTGTCGATTATTTGCATGAAAGACGCTTTACGAGTTTTAATTGGTTTGTCGTGGAAATTCGTGTAGTTTGTCGTTATCGTGATCGCCAATTAAGAACGTATCAATCGCGAATCAATTGCAAGGGGAATAATTTGAACAAACGTAGGTTCAAGTACACAGTTGAAGGCACATTAATACCGCTAATACCTTTAATACAGCGATCGCTGTATTGGAAATCAATCTTTGCGGTGGATGCATACACACGGACATACTTTAAGGTATGATTGTGTTTCGTCTCGACGTATTCGTCGTCGTTTTCGCCGTCAGAGGCAGTGTGTTGTTCGACGACGAGCGATGCTGTAAACGACAAATCGATTACCGATCTATTCCATGAAACGACGGTTTGGTGCAGGGTGGTATTGTACCCTGAAAATGATATATTGTGCGGGTTGTCTGAAATTCTCTGGATAAATATTGCTGCAGAGAGTGGCGTGACGTAATACCTTGTCGAGAAAATTATGAGCCAGCAAAGTAGTTAGATTAAATTTTAACTGGCAAGCAGAGGTTCACGACCGTCTTAATAGGAATTAAATTGTTAACACCGTCATTATTAACGTCGAGGATCGATAAAGCTTAAATGCTTCACAACTTCTTGTCTCTAGCTACTATCTCTCTTTTACTCTTTCAATTACTCATCTACTGCTGACAGGTGATTAACGAAACTCAACAGTCAGTTAGTTTCTAATTATGTTCGAGTTTTTGTATTTGTAAGATTGTTTCTTCGTCTTACTTTACATTACTTTTCCTTTGTAATTACGAATTATTGAGATAATAGTGCGTTTTCAACATATGGTGATTTCTAACCTTTTTCCTCTTGTCGATTAGTTTCCAAATGTTTCAAAGAAATCTCCACCGATCTAAATAAATAGATCTAGTAATTAATAAATTTTTATCTGATATTTAAATTACCGTCATTCTTTCATAAAACATATTATTAATTCCAAAGTGCTCTATATGCAGTATTTCACTTCAAAACCTGCTACTTCCACATAATTCGTTTGTATATGTGAACGTGCTCCACCATTGAAGGGATTATTTTATTCTAACGAGATGTTCTCGTGCAAGTCCGCTTTGAAACACAAACGTAGTATGGAATATTCTACTTTCCTCCATAAATACATGAATTTCGGCAGTGTATACAAATTAACGTGATATAGACGTGGCGTAATGTGAGGACATCCTGTGAAAATCGAGCCCTGCGCGCTATTCCATTATTGAAAACTACACAGCGCGAAGAGATACAGATTCAGGATCGATACGTAACTGGTCCGAGGTTGAAAAGTGACAGTTCACGGTTTTAACGCAAACGTTTAATTTTCTCTCAGCTTTGCGATATAAACTCGGCAACAAAATTAAAGTATCATAATATTTTCACCGAAAAATTCTCGATCTTACCGTATCTTTCAACGCTTTCCAACGATCGCAGTCCTGCTACTTCGACTCTGTAACCTTCTCGCGGTGCATCTTGGGTAATTCTAACAATGGCGGCACACTTTTCATTCAAAGTGCTACAAAATGGCGAAAAAAAATCGCACATCAATTGTTGAGGTGTCGTTGTAAAGGGGAGGCTTCAATCTTTAAACTCATGGTGATTTGAGTAGTGAAAAAGATTTTTTAAATTCTATACAGTTTGAATTTTTAAAATTTTCGAGAAAAAGAAGCATCTTCAGATTATCGTGTCGCTGCTTAGTGGAAAAGCATGTTCGAGGAAAATTACTTAGCGAGATGAAAATAGAGGCTTTGCTCCTCAAAATGATAGCAAGTGGATTATTATGTGATTTTTCTTCACAAAGTTATAACAGTTCGAATATCCACAATTTTTTGGCGACAATTTCGCCAAAAGTAGGAATTCGTCAAGTTTCACTAAAATAAGAAATCATCAAAATTTATAAATTAAGAATTTGTCAAATTTCATTAAAATTAAGAATTTGTCATATTTTGGCCAAAAATAAGAATTTGCCAAATTTCGTCAAAATTAGGAATTCCTCAAATTTCGCGAAAATAAAAAATTCGTCAAATTTTGTCAAAAGTAGGTAATATTTCGTCAAATTTTGCCAAAAATAAGAATTTGCCAAATTTCGCCAAAAATAGGAATTCGCAAAATTTCGCCAAAATTAAGAAATTCTCAAATTTCGCGAAAAGTAAAAATTCTCAAATTTCGCGAAATGTAAAATTTCGCCAAACTTCGCCTTAATTCTGTGCACGAGTGTTCGAATTCTATCAGTTACCAAAGGTTTAGCAAACGACAGCTGGTCGAGGGTTCCTGGGATCGTAGGTGGTAAACTCCAGGAATCGATCGCAACTATTGCTAATGCGGCACGAAGGGTAGTGGTTTATGATGTTCACCGAAGCTCCTGACACTGCGGATAGAGTTTACTTTGTTGCCTAGTAGAGAAAATTTCGAGCAATGTTTGCCTATGTAACATTTGCATGTACTTGGAAAGTAATAATAAGCTTTAAATATATGGAAAATACGCTTTAATATTTGAATTATTCCTCTGATCCTATCAATGATCGTAACAAATTCATTTAATAATCATAAAATCTATCTCATTCTTTAAAAATGCTTTTCAGAAACCTTTATGAATACACAATGTGGCATTACCTTTATACATGTATAATAATAATAAATTTAAGCACTGAAAATGAGTTAAACTGAGGGAGAATTAGAAAAAAATATTATTTTTAATATGTCATTTTTAAGATGATACTACAAACATTTGCGATGGAAGAGTTTCTCAGAATTCTGCGTTTTCCATGCTTCTAAGAAGCTACGATTCATTTCTGCGCTTCTCGACGTTTAAAAAAAATTATTCATTAAGATAAACGAGGAGAAAATCACAATAATTTCAGTAATACGTAATTATAAATTCACAATTATTTCAGTAATACGTAATTACAAATTCACCGTGTAGAAATATCTTCTGTATTCACATATACTTATCCACTATTTACACTATTTTTTATATTTGGCCAATTTCGGTTTCGAAATCAAATGACACGATCGAGTTACAAATATTCATATCGACAGAAAATTAAAAAAGAAGTGCAATTTTCAAGACGAATAATTATTATTCGTACAATTTCACGATAAAATATCAACTCGTGTGGCAAAACGGATAAACAACGGAGAATTAAGGAAACCGGTGCGTTAATAACAATATCTGGTAATAGTTCACAGGAATACTCGTTGTATTTACTGTACTAATTAACGAGAGATTTGAACGTACAGTGATTGGAATTTCTTTTCAACCTTCCACCTGACCAGTAACTTATCTACTGACGCGGAAAGAATTACTCACTGACGAGCTCCTCTCTCGGGGAACTTCGTTACATCGTGTTCTTTAACGGACGACTGTTTGAATCGATAAAGGAAAAGAACAACCGATATCTCTCCCTCGAAACTGTCTTTTTATTTCTCGAGTAATTTTTATTCGTCGAGCTCCCTCCGGTCCTCGCATTTTGTCTCGCTTCTTTCACCGGTGAGAGATATAAGTTGAGAAGACGGTCCAATTTCTTGGAACTTTCCCTCGAGTAAAGTGCATGCGATGTATTCTACTTGTTTCTATAAGTTCTGTAATGATCCTTCTGAGATTGTACTTAATCTCTCTTTCTCTCTGTATCTCTGCTCGTGTAATTCGTGATTCTACGCGCGAATTTACCTTGAAGTTACACGATTTTTAAACGATATTCCGAAAAATTGTGCACAGACATTTGTAAAGCTTCGGTAATTCTGAGAAGATATTTCATGGAATGTTGTTCCCGAGCTGTATTCTTCAGATGCTTCCAATTGCGCAATAACAGCCTTTACATAAGTTATTCCATTGTGTCTTTTTTATCGACAGAGAGGTAGACTTCTTAATGATTACTTATGCAATCTTTCAATCACCTGTTGCGTTGATAATCGGTTAATTTTGTTTTGATTTTTATTGGATATTAAGGAGAGTGCTTTGAGAGAATTGATTCGATGTCGTTAAGTTTTAACGGCTTTAAATTTTGTGTATTTTTGATTTTACAGCTCTCGATTATTAATTGTATTGGAAGTTTCATTTACACAATGCTGTATTCTATCTGAACAAACATATCGGATAGTGTTATCAACCCACGGGACTTCTGTTTTTTAAACCGATGAATTTCATCGAATTCCAATTGTTTTTACTGTTTCACCGTGCAAACGAATTTTTTTTTACAACTCGTCACTGTTGCTTTTTTCCCACCAACGTGTCAATTAAACGCCTACGAACGATGCGCTCGATTAAAAGACCTCGTGTTGTTCTCGCTGTAGAGACCAGTCGATGAACTGTTTCGAAAGCAAAGCGATAGAAAAGCTTTTGATGTCTATAATGTTCGAACTTAATCTTCCATCGAATCGAGCAATTTTCATTAGAGATTTTATATCCGCGCGTGCACAAAGTTCGTCAATCGAGTATTACGGAAACAGATTAAAGCGGGAAAACGTGATATCGGGCCTGTGATTCGAAGTTACAAATGTTCACGTTGAAAGAGTTTCATAGAATTTCGCGTTTTTGTATGTCTGTAAGAAGCTATCGTTTATTTCCGCGTTGAAAAATAATTATTTACAGGGATAAATGAGGAAAACGTGACAATAATTTCAGTAATACGTAATTAGAAATTTATTATGAATATTCCTAGTTTTTGGCTAATTTTACTTTCGAATTTTAGACTTTTTACGTATTAATGTCAGGAATACGTATAAAAATCTTCTGTGTGCTCAGGAATTATAATATTCTTTATTTTTGGCCGATTTTATTTTCGAAATTTTCAAGCAATAAATTATATACATTTATCTTATTACAAAGAAGAATAGATCATTAGAAAAAAGTATATATCATATGCTTTCAGTTAAGTAAAAATGTATGTTAATAATCACAAACGATTACGAATGGAAAAAAAGTTTCTATCATGTAAAACTCTTGCAAGATTTTCTAGATTCGAGAAAATTGCATTCGTAAATCCGAAGTCCGTTTGTCCACGTGTAGCCCTTCCATAAATTTACGATATTTCAGTTTCCACCAAGAGCAATGTAACTGAAGTAACTTTGTACGAGAAGTTAATTGACATTTCCCAGTCACGTCCAAGTCCCGGCGAATCGATATTCTAACCAAAGTTGCAAGAACCGCAATCGTAGAGGTGATCCTTATTTGCAGCATCCCTCGGTGCTGTGCAACAGAGTAAAACCGAGCCACGTGTCAGCTCAATAGCTGTACCTTTCCCAAAATTACTCCATTGAGCACGTCGTAAACAACACAAATGGAAGTCGAAGATTCCTTCCTCGTGCTACCCATGTAGCCACCGATTAATTTTATTCGATCGAAGAGGCAGTGTTTCTATATAGTCTAAGTGTCTGTTTACACAGGCAAGATTGTTTATCCAACTTTCCTCCCTCATTGGTATTCAGGAATCGTAGTTACTGAGGATATGTCGTCCACGTTTGCCATCAGTCCGTCATTGTCGCGGTCTGCTTTATCTTCTAGGTCTCTCTCACTCACTCACTCACTCACTCACTCACGCTTTCACTCACCCACTCACTCATTCATCCACTCACTCACTCATATACTCACTCCTTCACTCATTCTCTCACTCATCCACTCACTTAATCCTTTGCTCAGTCTTTCACTTATCCACTCACTTACTCACTCACTTACTCCCTTACTTACTCTTTCACTCATCCACTCACTCACTCATTCTTTTACTCACCTACTCACTCACTCATTTACTCACTCCTTCACTCACTCACTCTCATTCAGTCACTCACTCTCTCACTCACTTACTCACTCACTCACTCACTCACTCACTCACTCACTCACTCACTCACCTACTCAGTCACTCCTCTACTCACTCTCTCAGTCATCCACTCACTCACTCATTCACTCACTCATATACTCACTCCTTCACTCACTCACTCACTCACTCACTCACTCACTCACTCACTCACTCACTCACTCACTCACCTACTCAGTCACTCCTCCACTCACTCTCTCAGTCATCCACTCACTCACTCATTCACTCACTCATATACTCACTCCTTCACTTACTCTCTCACTCACCCATTCACTCACTGCTTCACTTATTCTCTCACTCATCCACTCACTCAATCCTTCTCTCAGTCTTTCACTTATCCACTCTCTCACTCACTTACTCCTTTACTTACTCTTTCACTCATCGACTCACTCACTCACTCTTTTACTCACCTACTCACTCACTCATTTACTCACTCCTTCACTCACTTATTCTCACTAACTCTCTCGCTTATCCACTTACTCATCTACTCAGTCACTCCTCCACTCACTCTCTCAGTCATCCACTCACACACTCACTCACTCACTCACTCACTCACTCACTCACGCACTTACTCACTTTGCCTCTGGGAAAGCCCCAGAAACACAAAAACTGAAAGGAACTTTGTCTTGAAAATTAACATATCTCGAAGCAAGCACGACTTACTCTACGAAGAACATAAACTACCCTCGTCAGGAAGTCTAACATTTTCGATTAGTCAGTTCGTTAAGCACGCAGTAGTAAAACGCGTGGGCGACAGTTAAATGTCGAATTCGATTTCGTCGTTTCATCCGACGTGGAACCATCTGGGACACGTTTGAGAGACGTTGGAAGCAAGAAACATGGCGTGGAAATGCTTGTTTTGAAATTGTATCTGATATTATTTACACGCTTCTTAAAATTGAAATCTAAACAACAGATGTTACATTAAAGAATACCTGGCATAGGAATCTCGATTGTATTATCAGGTATCGAAGCGACAAATATCGATCAGTTTAGATACTTAGGTTGCCAATTCCCAGATGCCAAGAAGTTATCGGACTAACTAGTTGATAGGTTTAATCAGCTGCTAATAGACCGATGTGCCTGTGATCGATATCTTGTTTCAGAACCACTTGTAGGTTTATTCGGTGAATTACCCGGCAGAACAGAAACTGAAATATGACGAGCGATATGTGTCACGCTGGACCAATTGCTCCTATTGATTTCGGTGTTCTTTTCGAGTGGACGAACAAACACGCGGTTTAATTACCAAGTATATTACCTTGTGGTATTTGTTGGTTACGCGTGGTTAAATTATTAAAGATAATTAGAGGCAATTTATTAATTAAATTACGTAAGTTTGCAAGGTTTCTGATTTAATCCGGGAGCATGTGGTTTTGGATTTCAGGTCTTCAAGTTAAGAGAAAATATAAAAAAAATTTTTCTTTAATTGGTATTTATATGTAGTGCAAAATGAGGAAGAAAGGAAATAAATTTTAATAGTATTATTCGTCTAAGTAAATGCAAATATTTCCTAATTTTTAATATACTATCTAGTTTTGGGTTTTGGCGAAATTTTTCTTTAATTGTTATTAATAGTGTAAAATGTGAGGAAAGAAGAAATAAATTTTAATATTATTATTCTTCACAGTGGATGCAAATACTTATTTTTTAATATACTGAACAACTTTAGACGCTAAAAAGTTAAATTCGTTTTAACAATCATTAGATAAGAAGGTGTACTAATTATCTTCACGATTTTGATTAATTTTACATGTCAAATTATAGTTAATAGATCCATATTCGTGTCTTACAAATTTCGCATTTGCAGTTGCAATGTAGCAAACGTTAATTTGAGTTAAAGCTCCGAATAGAGGTAGCCAACTATCGACTGAACTATTTTCAGATTTAATTGGTTCCCAGCGAACCGTTCCGTAGATTTCATTAACGCCACCAGCGATGTAGTTTCAAATTTGGTAGTTTCCTACTGTACACAATTGTATTTTGCAATGAAACGGTTAATACGCGAAATAACGCAATTTTCTCGATAACTTCTAAAATTCTTGCCTGGCAATTTTGCAATCAAAGTGAACTTCAATGGACGTGAAAACACTAATTTGCAATTAAGTTTCACGAGATTACAATAGTATATGCAGGTGGAAAATTCACGATGAGAACAATGCGACATTTCTTCAAGGGTCCACGATTTTTCTCTTTCATGGAAACACCCTTTCATAGAGGCAAGAAAAATATCGATTTCGCCTGTTGGCTTTCAGATAATGTCTCCAACATATCACGCCGGTTCTTTTCGTTCCATATTCTTGCGATGATATTTCAACCGTGATCGTTCTCGAGGATGTGCCATTATTTAGGCTCCCCTAAGAAGTGCTCGAAGAGAAGGTCGTGTCATTTTGTATCTTTTATAGAAGATGCTGCGTCGAAAGTTTCTCGACACGGTATAGAATCGCAAACCAATATTTTTTTGCTTTTATTGTTGCCCTAATTAAACTTCGTGCTGTGTCCATAAAAACTTAACCTAACCTGACCAATGTTTTTGCTTTTATTATCGTCTTAATTAGCTTTCCTGCTATGTTCATGAAAACATAACCTATATCATTTAATTAGCTTTCCTATTGTGTTCATAAAAACATAACCCAACCAATATATTTGCTTTTATTATTGCTTTAATTAACCTTCTTTTCTGTGTTCATAAAAACTTACGGTAATTCCGTTTGCTGAAGGAATACGTGTGTAATTCTGCAACCTGAAGAGCAACATGATAATTATATTCTTATAGTATATAAGAAATACACAAAAATTAATTTGAAAAATATAGAAAAAATTTCTTCAAAAACTCACGAAAAAGTTCAAAAATAAGAATAGTAATTTTAAATATTCTTTTCGATTACAATAATTGAGGATAATAATTTTAAAGCTATGCAAATATTCTTGAAAGCTTTGAGCCATAATCTGAATGGCAAAAATTTATTTTCAAAATGAGGACAAAAATTATGGAGTACCAAATGAACAAAATTTCATTTGTAGTGTAACGTAAAACATTTTTCAGAATTATTTGCAACCTGTGCACCTCCATTTCGTTCTTTATCGAAGAACTAATTACACGACACGTGTTAATTACAGAACGATAACCAACCAGTTTCCAACTGGAACCGTACTGTCGGTAACACCAATGCTTGATTGCCAGCCTGTGTGTATGCAGTTCGTAGAGTCGCGTTTCATAAGTTCGTTCGTGAAATATTGTAATCGAGATAATTATGTTAGCAGGACTATTTTGTTTGCAGTGTCACTATAAATAGAATGTCGCGATATGTTCGCAACAAGTATTATGAACAACACTATTGTAGGAGAATGATTCAACAGGTAAAGAGACAAAGAGCTGTGGTTAAAAAAATATCTGAATAAGAAGTTAAGTAACATTTCAAAATCATAAGTTACCATCTATTATTCCTGTCATCAATTTAAAACAGCTGTTTGATAATTATTTCAGTATAGATTAGAAAATGGTACAAATCTCGCCTCATCAGATTTCTTTTTGTTTGATTCCCCTTTTGTGGAGTCAAGATTCATAATAAAAAAGTCAGAATTTTATTTCGACAAATTGAGAATTGTGAATGAGAAATGAGTGAATTGTGAGTTAATTGAGAATTGTGAATGAGAAATGAGTTAATTGAGAATTGTGAATGAGAAATGAGTGAATTGTGAGTTAATTAAGAATTCTGAATGAGAAATTAGTGAATTGTGAGTTAATTGAGAATCGTGAATGAGAAATGGGTTAGTTGTGAGTCAATTGAGAATCGAGAATGAGATATGAGTGAATTGTGAGTTAATTGAGTATCGTGAATGGGAAATGAGTCAGTTGTGAATTAATTGAGAATTGTGAATGAGAAACAAGTTAATTGTGAGTTAATTGAGAATTGTAAATGAGAAATGAGTTGATTGTGAGTTAATTGTGAATGAGAAATGACTCGATTGTGAGTTAATTGAGAATTGTGAATGAGACATGAGTGAATTGTGAGTTAATTGAGTATCGTGAGTGGGAAATGAGTCAGTTGTGAATTAATTGAGAATTGTGAATGAGAAACAAGTTAATTGTGAGTTAATTGAGAATTGTAAAAGAGAAATGAGTTGATTGTGAGTTAATTGTGAATCGTGAATGAGACATGAGTGAATTGTGAGTTAATTGAGTATCGTGAGTGGGAAATGAGTCAGTTGTGAATTAATTGAGAATTGTGAATGAGAAACAAGTTAATTGTGAGTTAATTGAGAATTGTAAAAGAGAAATGAGTTGATTGTGAGTTAATTGTGAATCGTGAATGAGACATGAGTGAATTGTGAGTTAATTGAGTATCGTGAGTGGGAAATGAGTCAGTTGTGAATTAGTTGAGAATTGTGAATGAGAAATGAGTTGATTGTGAGTTAATTGTGAATGAGAAATGAGTTGATTGTGAGTTAATTGAGAATCGTGAATGGGAAATGAGTGAGTTGTGTGTTAATTGAGAGTTGTGAATGAGAAACGAGTGAATTATGCGTTCAAACAGCAGTCATTTTCATCTTTACTTAATGAATGACTTACGGTATATGTATTTCCTTTCTGAATAACTTAATTAGAATGAACTTTAGCTACTTTTCAGTGGCTGCCCCTTCGAGAAGGGATTACAGCTCGAGACCACCATATTTTGGTACTAATAGCACAAAATGATAGTTGGAAATTCTAATTCCATCTGTAGTTCAATTACGATCGTGGGATTAACGAACTTTCGAATATTCGAAGTTTCTGTTTATTCGATTATTCACGGTAAATTTCAACCTCTCGATTCGTTTGCGCAAACTGGATGACGTGGAGCCGGAATACGAACGTCCTAGTTTCTTTTTCTGTACTACATCTTGTGTCCCTTGTAAAACATTTCTTGTCCAACGATTTCATTGAATAATCTCATCTATGATCAATAAAAGAAAACGTGCAATCTTTCTTCTGCATTGTACCATATTTCGACGGAAATATAATTGATTAAAAAGTGAAAATCGATGCAACTTTTCGAATCTAATATTTACAAATTTGATGAACTTTTTGACTATTTAAAATAATAGTTCATTAAAAATAAAAATGTAATTCTGAAGATTACTCTTGTTATTATTTAACATAAAATTTAAAGATTATTCAAAATAAAATAGTTCATTCGTTTGATTTATGCCTGTTAACAGTGTCTATTGTTTCAAGCTTGATTAAACCAAACAGTAATTCCACCTTTCCAAGGAAATCTTGATAAATTCGTTAAACGATAAAACGTATCATAGTTTTTGCAATACCGTCCAGGCTCTAGTTACAAAGGAAAAATAATTGCAACAGTCTGCCATTTATATTCCAATTCTTTTCCCTCGTTCTTCCGTTGTTCCGAGTTCCAGCATTCTGGTACTCATTGATCCTCCAATAGGTCGAAATGGGTAGTATTATTGTTTCCGGGGCTGTGGAAAGCGGATTAAACAGACTGATGGGTACGGTTATGTTTGTTCATGGAAATACCATAATCACGCGTCTTTCCCGATGGAATATTGCCGACTAAAGTCAACGTGGATTCCCCTCGGATCGATAATTTTCAACCGGAATTCAATTACCGTGAAATATTATCCTTTTGTCACGTTTAATTCGTTCAAATCACTTTTAACCAGTAGGAACGGATAAGTATTGTTTATTCAAGCTTCGAAGGTATTATACGGTTTTAGTAAATCTCAGCGAATCAGACGCGACCAAAGTTAATGGAAGTTCTCATTCAAAGCACCATTCTACGGGAACACATTTCCCCTTCGATGAGATGCGAAAGTATGTTATCCAATTGCATCGTAGTTAAGCAGATAATCCTGTCGGTACTAAAAGCAATTAAATAGTGGCCGTAGCACCGAATTACTAAATCAACTTACACACTTTGCCAATAAAATTACCGAGGAATAGGGAACTTTCTTTGCAACCGCGAGAAAATTTTCCAATGGAAAAACCGATTTCAACCAAGTTTCGTTATTTTTTTTGCTTTTCGTAAATTAATTTTCTAGCGAACGGACATTTTTTAATCACGTTTGATACTCCCTTTCGGTGCTTTTTGAAGGGAAAAATGAAAAAGAGATTTTGGTAAATTAATTTTCTAGCGTTATAGCGTTCTTCCATTCTTCGTTCCATTAGCGTTCTTTCGTTCTTTTCCATTCAGTGTTTTCAAGGGTCAATTTTCAAAATCAATTTTCTGGTGACTTGGTTTTCTGTAATCACATTCGATACTCTCATTCAGTGTTTTTAAGAGAAGAATGAAAAGTAAATTTTCGTAAATTAGTTTTCTAGTGATCTAGCATTCTGTAATCACATTCGATTCTCCCATTCAGTATTTTTAAGGGAAAAATGAAAAATAAATTTTTGTAAATTGGTTTTCTAGTGATCTAGCATTCTGTAATCACGTTCGATTCTCCCATTCAGTATTTTTAAGGGAAAAATGAAAAATAAATTTTCGTAAATTAGTTTTCTAGTGATCTAGCATTTTTTAATCACGTTCGATTTTCCCATTCAGTATTTTTAAGAGAAGAATGAAAAATAAATTTTCGTAAATTAATTTTCTATTGATCTAGTATTCTGTAATCACGTTCGATTCTCCCATACAGTGTTTTTAAGAGAAGAATGAAAAGTAAATTTTCGTAAATTAATTTTCTATTGATCTAGCATTCTGTAATCACATTCGATTCTCCCATTCAGTATTTTTAAGGGAAAAATGAAAAATAAATTTTCGTAAATTAGTTTTCTAGTGATCTAGCATTCTGTAATCACGTTCGATTCTCCCATTCAGTGTTTTTAAGAGAAGAATGAAAAATAAATTTTCGTAAATTAATTTTCTAGTGATCTAGCATTCTGCAATCACATTTAATCCTCCCATTCACTGTTCTCAAAAGAAAAATGGGAAAAACTTTTTTTTACTAAAAAAGTGTTACCAAATTAATTCGAATCGAAGATCGTCGAAATTCCTCGCGAGGTAGACGATTATGCGCGCTTTGATTAGAGGAAAAATCGAATTAGCCGTCGTTTGTCCTCCCTTGTCATCGTTTCTCGAGGACGAAATTTCGGTGACAAGACGGCTGAAGTGACGGTGTGTTACGCTGCGGTGCAAAGGCTAAATCAATTAATGCACTTCGGCAGCAGACGTGTCAACCTGGGTAAGCGGTTGTTTGCCCAGGTGCCCTCGATGAAGTTCCAAGAGAAACGACTAAGTGGATGGGTACTCGATGTAGTGTAGCTACCAGTTCTCCACACTTGTGGCATAGATAAACCTAACCAGCACGAAACGCATTAATCGGAAGTAGAAAACGATCTCGTATCGTGCTAATGAGCCGTGACATTTCGTAAATGTCTGCCTCTTGTAACGAAATGGATAGAGATGATTGAATCGAGACGCTCGAAGTACTATTACCTTGTTCTATTAATTATCATTCTTTCGTTTCATAGTTGAATCGTATATTATCGAAAGGGCGCGTGTCCAGTTTTTTGACAGATGTCGTTTCCGTAGAAACTAACTTTGCGTAGAAAGGTCATGTCTGTCGGTGTAACGGAAATTCAGTATTTTGTAGTTTTTGGTGAAAAAATTGTTTCTCTCTTGTTTTTGTCTAATCAGAATTTCTGGACATGTGCCCTTTCAAAATTAATTGATTTTCTGTCAGAATATTTGGACTTGTGCCCTTTCAAGATTAATTGATTCAAAATCTGAATTTTTTTACCTGTAATCTTTCAAGATTAATTGTTTCACAGTCCAAATTTTTGGACTTGTGCCTCTTTAAGATTAATTGATGTACAATCATAATTTGTGGACTTGGGTCCTTTCAAGATTAATTGATTCAGTTACATAAAGAAATTTTTGGACTTGGATCTTTTCAAGATTAATCGATTCAGTTACATAAAGAAATTTTCGATTTCAGACAATTTTTTCAATATCAAAAATTTATTATGCTCAAAGTAAAATAATTACAAAACAAAATAGACATTTTGTCGCATTTAATTGAAAAAGCATTTCTCGACGAACTCATAAATTATTCAAAGGATTATTTACCATGTTTAACTTACAATCAAAAAACGGGGAACGCTAAACGATAGCGCGTAGGCTTCACTCGATCGCTAGAGAATAAAAGATGAAGCGTCTCACGGTTCTACATGTGTCGCTTCTAATTTATTTTTGCACGTTTTTGGTTACACTCAAGGGACTTATTTAGTTGTATAAAAACTAACAATTGTGAGGTGTCTTAATCACCTGTAGCTAATTATAAACGTATTAACATTTGCATTACATTTTCGTTAAAAAATATATTGCTAGACGATGTATTTTACAGCGTTCATTTAAGGATTCATTTAGCAATATCAATAATTAGTGATGTAACAACCATCAACGAAGACGGCGACAAAAAAATTCCATTCCGCGAGAGGAAGTGAGAGGGACGACTCTCTATCCTTGTCGTCAATCAAATAATCGCGAAGCGATAGAAGCTTCTAGAAGAAATTAGCTTACGATCCGCGGTAGACTCGCGGTTTCGCGCGGGAAGCCACTTAGCGACGCGTCTTGTTGATAAGCGGCGCTTCATTAGCACCGGTCAGATATAAATATCACGGCCGCGGACGCGGCCAGGCATTCTTGCTGTACTCTGCTGGGAGAGAACGAGGTATTACCATCGGTCGCCCTTCAGAGTGGAAGAGTACGAAGCCTAGCTTTCGGACGCCCTTACAGCACAGGAGAGTACGGAGACTGGGTCACTCTCTGGAGGAGAGAACGGCTTGACTATTATCCGTCGGTCGCCTCTTAGAGAGAAGAGTACAGGGAGGTTACCCGGACGCCTGAGGAAGCTCGGAGAGGAGTGCTTAGTACTTCTGTTGGTATGGAGAGAACGGCTGGACTATCCGCCGGTCGCCTAC
>NW_017100341.1:120314-137121 GCF_001263275.1 Habropoda laboriosa | reverse complement strand
GACGCCTTCCCACAGTAATTGTTATAAATCGTTTTATCCGTTTCGTTAATGCTGTAACGGGAGAGTACGGCTGCTTAAAGCCGGACGCCCGAAACCAAAAGCAACAGCTCGAACACTGCGTTGATTTGTTCGAAATTATCCTGTATCAAACATTTAACATGTATCGACGAAAGATAAATAAACTTTTGTGTGTTTTTCCCAGCTACCAAAGAAAATCCTTGCATTCCACAAAAATCCTACTACAGTGATTTATAGTGAAAAATAGGTAATTAACCCTCTGTAACCCGATTTTTCTTCGTTCACGAGAAGAAAAATTACCCTTGTTTGCAATTTTATATTTTGATAGGCAAAATGAGAATTAATTGGCTGGTAATGTTGTAATAGACCCGCAATATAAAGCAATAATGTAGCAATATACAAATAAAACGAAAGCCATAAAACGTAGATAAATGAATACGTAACTTCCAAGTCACGTGGCGTTACAAAGGATTAATTAGGATATTAATCTGTATTATTTAACCTTTCCGTGACCAGTGAGACCAATATACCCCACTTGAGTACTCAGACAAAAATTCGTCGCAATTTGCAATCTATTACAGAAACGATGATCGTCAGATAAATAAAAAGTTCTACGTTCACAAAAGGGTTAAATGATACGAATTACCGTGCTCATTAACCCTTTACAACGCCACGTGACTTGGAACCTTAGCGTGCATTCTAATAAAAGGACATGTAACATATGCAAAAGAAAGAAGGGGAAAAGGAGAATTTTCTCGAACTTGTCGTACACAATTGAAGTTGACTTAGCCACCAGTTCAGAAGTATTTCTCTGACGCGTTCGTGTCGTACATTTCCACCCATGGGCTTGCCTTTCCATGTACTTTCTCACGTCTCCCTTGTAAAAACAACTTCTGTGGCAGTTTCAATAGTTACCGCTTGGTAACTTTCTTTCCCTCGCAAGTGGATCTTGGAGCTGTTCTTCAACTTGTTACATGTTCGTCGCAGAATCGAACACATTCGCCCGCCTACGTTTGTGTGTTGTCGTCGAGTTGCAACAATTAATCGAACACGAAAGAAAGACGACCGGAAAGAAAAATCTATGGGAAAACAGAGGAAATAAGGGTTTCTCGAATGATCGTCGAGTTAGCAGAAAAATGTTCGTAGATCGCAGGATCTTGCGTTCATTTCTACATCTTTCGAGCAGCGATCACAGGTAGGAGAAGCGTAAAATTTTACAACGAATGTCGTAAAACTGCTATAAAGGATTTTACTGAATTCTTAACGAAATGGGAGCACCTAACAGGGTGAAGAAGCTTGAGCTTGGAGAAGGGAGGAGAATATTGCGGGGTCTCGTATGCGAAATTTATTCAGTAATTTTCGTATGTGAAATGAAATTTTAAGTTACCATACGTGGAATCGTATGCGAAGAATTTCAAATTTAACGCTGGGTGGACCGGTTGGGTTGAAATGTCCCATTAGCAACTTTTCAAAAGTGAATTTTTATGTAAATAACTTTAAATGTGATTAACAAATTTGTCTCATGTCGATGCAAATAAGAGTGCAGAAAACAATGGTAAGAAGTTACTCAAAAAGTAACTCCAAAGTTACTCAAAATTACTCAAAAAGTAACTTTTTTTTTTTGGAAAGAGAGCAAAATTTCTTTTATAGAAGAAATGGCAAAAGATAAAAGGAAGTTTCACGTTTGATAAAAATTGTAGAGTCCAAGGTCATTTTAAGGTCATATTATTACAGTAGAAAAAAATATATACAGTCATTTAAAAAGCATAAGTGCCCTTGAAAAAAACAGAATTTGTAAAAAAATTTTTCTTCCATCTTGTTCACTCTTCGAAATCATTTAAATGACCTATAAAAATTTTCATATACACCATAGTTAGAGAAAACAATTAAATGGCCTATTTTACGTGGCTCATCATATAGTATCAAAATTCTAGATTAAATTCTAACATAACAGATTTCCATTTTAACAAGTGCATTTAAAAAAATCGAAGATTGTATCTGTAGCAAAAAATTCTAGCTAACTCTATATCAACGGAAGGAAAAAATTTCGTTATCGAAGGATCAAAGGAACAATAGAAAAATCAGAATTTCATTCTAAAATTCTTATCTTCAATCCCAGAAAAACCTTTCACAAGAGTCGTTAGTGTGCGTCAATTCCCTATCAGGCTTCTTATTGTGCCGTCGATGAAGGAAGGATTTCGAAATCGACAGAATCTCCTCGCTCTTCCCCAAAGATTCCCTAGAAACTGTGTACACACTTCTTTATTCGATTCTGTTCTCCAAAAGCTCGCGAGTCGTCGAAGATTTCGAGTCTGCGACGAATCGCCCACGTTCCTCTCTTGTTAGTCTCTCCCGATGCTTCCGGTGTCTCGACTACTCCGCGTCCGATAAAGTGCCGTTCTCTCGATCCACTCGTGCAGTTTCAAGTTTCTTCGAGACAGATGCAAAGTGCACTCGTCTATTTGCCCTTTCGAAAGTTTCGTCGAGAGTTCGACGTGTATACGTGTTCCGTGGTTATTCCATCGGGGATTGATACCGCCTCGCAGACGAAAGAATCGTTTCAGCTTTGATTTTCTTTTTTTTTGCAACTCTTCGAGGATTTATCAGGTCACGGGGTAGATTAACAAATTTTCAACGAAGCGTTATAGCTCGCGTAGGAAATTATGAAAAATATTGAATAGCTTCAGAGGTGAAATAAAGTCTGGTGATTTAAATTCTGATTTAGTACACTTCGTTCACTTTCGGGATGAATAAAATGCTGGTAATTTAAATCGTAATAGAAGAAATACAGTGAGTGTTATTATGGTGGTGGTACAGAGTGGAGTAATGATGTTTTTTTCATCGTGTACCGAGAATGGAAAGCTAGATGATTTTTTCAGGTCAATTTTGAACATAAATTGTCACTTATGTAACTATTGTTAAGGAAATTGCATTTATAAGTAATGTTCTCTTTCGTCGACGCTGACGATTCTTGATCGTCTAAATGAATTTTTATTTCTGCTTGAAATTGAATTGTTAAAAAATGTTCTCTTTTGTCGGTATTGAAAATTTGTTAATCATCCGAATGAATTTTTATTTCTGGAAGTATTAATCGTACAGTCGTACGCACCTTCTTATGTTAATTTCTGCTATTTTAACTGCTTGAAAATGAAAAAAATGAATCCCTATTTTGCCTTTCTATATTTACAATTCTAATTTTCAAAATCTGAGGAAATAACAATGAATCAATTCAGAAAACAATACAAAAAAAAAATAATGATCCCAATAATTTTTGGACGCCTAGATTAATTAGGCTTGCAAACTGAATATTTTAACTGTTCCAAAGTTACAAATAAATTACACTTCTTCGCTAACAATCCTATTTTAAAAAACTCGAAAAAATGTTGATAAATTGTCCGAACAATTTTGTATAAAAACATAAAAGAAATAATAATTCTAACAATTTCTGGACATCTAGATTAATTAATTTCGCAAAGCAGAATGAATTTTATGGGATCAAATACTCCCAGAAATGTCACGTTCAATTTAAATGATAAATTTCCATATAATATCAATGCTGTCTACGCATACATACAGCGCCGTTCCTTCGTTTTCATCAAGATGAAAATACGAGTGGCAGGGAAGAAATTAAATTTATCTCGTTACGTAAACACTCCCCATGGCTTCAGGTGTCCGTGACTCGCAATGATATTACAGGATCCACCGTGCACTTAAGTGACTTTTGATAGATCGAAGATGCTTGAGTTGGCGCGAGGCTCTTTCTTGCCTGCGAAACTCCTTCTCTTCCGCGTCCTCTTCGTTTTCAGGCCACGTTGTCGAAACGATCCCCGCTCCTTCTATCGATCTTCCAACTATAATACCTATGGAGATGAAATCGTTCTTTCTCCAATCATCAAACGAAAAAAAGTTGCTCCCCTGTTTCCAATTTTAAGCACACCCGTTTCTCCACGAAACGGGAAGAAAAGAAGAGAGAGAGAGAGAGAGAAAAGAGACGTGGGTGGAAATCGTTTCCCTTGAATCGCAGAGAAATATAGCTTTCTTCTCTTTAACATCTTTTGTTACGTGGATAGAGAAAGAACGCCACTGAGTAAAATGATACATTTTATCGATATACATATAGGCTATCACAGGCTAAACCGCTTAAGTAAGAAAAGGGAAAGATGAGAAATAACAAAAATATATATACCGGGTGTCCCAGTTTTTTCTGATCAAACTTTGCCAGTATGTTCTACGGGTATGCAGAAGAAAAAAATGTTATATGAACATAGGTCGTTTGAAGGTTTATTAAAAAGTTATAACGAAAATGTGAAATACGAAGAGAACGGTAATGGATGTGCGACTAGGGTACAAAGTAGGAATAGATCAGCGATATGTACGTGTAGTTAGTTTATGCGAGTTGTGTTTACTATCTGAGGTCGTTAAATGTGTCGACTGGTAACTTTTGTTAGTGTCATTCTTGTCTTGTATCATAGTAACCGCGAGTTCAAGGTCATTTTGAGGTTATGTTGTGAGTTTTGACGTTACTTTTCTCATAGTAAACGAAGAAATAGGTCATTCATTTTAAAAAAGTTTTACTATTAGTAACATCTTGGAAGGTTTGTTCATTCATTCATTTCAAAAATGTTTTACTGTTAGTAACATCTTAGAAGATATGACTTTGAGATGACCTTCACTGCCACAGTTTAATTTCCTTCCTGAAATACAATAATTTCACTTGGAAGTAGAGACGATTTTTTTAAAGTTAGAACAAAATGATCTAATTTTATTTGTAGATATATTTTATTAATTTTAAATTTATTGTAATTAAATTGCTTCTCTTGGTAGGAGATTATGTACTATATTTTCAATATTTTTTCCATCACAAATATTGAAATTTCAGAAAAAATTAGACGTCCACGTATGTGTCTGTGTCCCTAAAAGGGTTACTTATCAATTTTTTTAAATTTATTTTTTGAATTAAATTAAATGTTCATCCTGCCACATTTCTCTCACAGAACACCTTAATTTCACGTAAATAACACGAATCTAGCGGAAACCTTCTCGAAATTTCTAGCGAACAACGTCACTTCCTTCCTTCCACGGCGATCAATTTTTAATTACGCACTTCCATTATTCACCGTCGCGTCGTATTAAAGGAACGCGTAGGTTCTTTCTCCTCCGGTTAATTAACGAAAACCTAGCAGTTCAGCAGCTTAAGGGCTTATTGTCTCGAGAGTAAAAATTGAAAGTTTCAAGCTTCAGATTCTGCGAAAGTTCAAAGACTGTCGATCCGTCGTTCAACGTCTCGAAATACGGTATTCTCGAAATCTGACGCTTGAACTACAACAGACTCCAGGCAAGCTTCTTCGCGAAGTTAACCCGAGGAAAAAACGAAATCAATTTAAAGTTTTTAACGAAATGTCTGGAAATCGTTAAGTCGGATTAAAGGTGCATATACACTGCCGTCTGTAATTCATGGGATACCTACCAATTCGAGATTTACGTTTAAATTAACATTATTAAACATCCGTGTTATTAAATCAAATGATTGCTTACAGACAGTTCTTCAATGTTAAAATATATTGAAAACTGTACATACAAAGTTTTCAATTTTCTCGTTTCACGATCACGACTCGAACTAATTTTAGCAGTCTTGCGACGAGTTTTTTTAAAGTTTCTTCCTGAATTTCTCTGCATAGATCCTTTTGTCACGTTGCACAGAGTTTCCCTTTACTTCTATGTATACTAATAAAGAATTTTCTCCGTCAAACTTCATTGACTAAAAGGAATTAACGCAACCCCGAGACTTTCACACGATCTCGCAACGAAAGTGCATTTGAACGATTAGAAAAAGAGGGTGAACGAACGAATCAACCAATGGAAATTAATTAAAACCAGGAACAGAGAGAGACGAGCACCTGCACAAGCATTCTACCTACCTATCTCGACTCTACTCGACGCTTTTTCCCGACTCGGATATTTAATTGTCCGCGCGAGAAATGATTACACCTGAAGATTTCCGTGCTCATCCGTAGAGACGAGGATGTCTGAGGCAAACGCGTAAAGTGAGATATATTGATTCACCGTTAATCACTGCGGCTCGTTCGCGTAATCCTTCGATCTCGGGTAATCCATTCCGAAGGCTGGACCCTTCTCGTTGCGCCTCGATCCAACCCTGAGATTAAACATCTCGAGAAATTAAAAATTACCCCGAGGGGAAAATCGATGTTGGGCGTAATGAATATCGACGACCCACGGGCGCTTATGAGCGTGTGAATGAACTCGGAATCTCGTCTGGTGTGAATGAACTTAACGCGCGTGTGAATAATTAGGGGAACGAGGCGTGGAAAAATTGTGCAAATTAGGATACGTCGAGCTTGAATCCTTGCGGTCCTCTGTCGAGTCAGACTCGACGTAAGAATTTTTACCTTCGGATATCATACGAACTATAAGTTATAATTAGATTACGAATTTTTATGCATTTTGTTAGATACCCCAAAACTTTCTCTCCTCCGAATTCTGGAAAATATCACAATTGTTTCCTTTCCTATTCCTCAAACCCACTTGAACGTAAGTACGTGACTTACAAGGGAACTTCGGTAACCCGAAATGTCCGATTTTTTTGAAACTTTGTGGGTTTGTAGGGGACCTCAAGACAAGTATCCACTACCTACTTGTTGTGAAAAATTTTCAATTTTTTATCATATCAAAAATATGTCAAATAAATGCAGATAAATACCAAAATACCAAAAAAAAAAGATTAAAAAACTGAGAAATGGAATAAATGTATAGCAAGTGATGGAGATTATTTCCAAGACCGAACTGTACTTTGGTTTTTTTTTAATAAATAACAGATCGAAATTCGATGTTTATGGCAACAGAAGACGAACATTTGTACGATGAAGATCGCAAGAAAAACTGCTGCCACGTTGTGTTGTGCCGAGTGTAAAACACCGGAGTTCCATCACGATTTGGGGGTGTTTTAAAGGAAATGTCATTGGAAATTTAATAAAAATTGACAGGATAATGAGAAAGGAGCAATATTTAAACTGTTAGATACTCCAAAATTTTCTCTCGTACGAGTTCTGGAAAATGTCACCATTGTTTCCTTTCCTATTCCTCAAACCCCCACTTGAACGTACGTAACCTTAGGCAAAATCACGAGGATTAGCTAGTCCGTGGGCCTCAAGGGCCTCCGCCATAAATTACGCCCTTCCCAAATATCCGAACTTTCCAGAATTACCACCTCCACCCTTCCGATTACTAATTGAACCTTCGATACCCACACCCTCGCAATAGAAACGACCAATAGTAATTTTTACCGACGTTATATCTACCCTCGCGCACGCATTTTTCAACAGAAAAAAGTTGGTGTGTAGAAATTACACTCTGATTCCGATCCTCGGACTTGTATCGTAATGATAATAAAATCAGTTATCAATTTATCAAAATTCTACCTCTCCGTGTTCACGACAATTTATAAGAAATTTTGAGGTGGAAAATTGCACAGAATGCACGAAATATGAAAAAATATCTAAATTATAGCGCTTTCTATACATAGTACCTGGAAGGTGAAATAATTGTCTACCGAAGTTTTACTTTTTTCACTATATTCTAAAAAATATGAATTTGCATAAAAACCGCAGTCTAGTTACAATAAACCATTTTTTTGTGCGTTAATATTATACTGACATTTGGTGTTTTGTAACTAATATTAGGCTGAAATATTGAAATAAAGGGAAACTGCATGATACCGTTCGAAAGTGACCAAATGAGTGCAGACTAACTGGACTATTTAGACCGCAAAGGGATTGGCGATACTATTTTTGCTGTTTCGAAATAACAAAGGGGAGAGCTCGATTAGCGTCGAACAACTGAAAAATTAGGGATGAAAGAGGAGAAGGTAGAGATTTAATCAAATGTTTTCTGTTTTATACGATGCTTTTACAAAGCGACGATGCAAAGGAGAAATATTGTTTCTGTACATCGAGTAATTAATATTAATTTAAGGTTTTATTTCGATATGATATTATATGTCGCTTTGCTTTACCGACGGGAAAAATGAAGAGGAGATTAAGCAGAATTTAGAGAGCTATATTGTGCATTGCTACTGAACTCTACGTGGAGCTACATGTGAATGAAAGAACGTCTGGGAGAAGGTACATATTTGAATCGAAACACGTATCTGGTACACGAAACGCTGCTTACACATAGATTCTTGGTGTATGCTTTTATACGAACATGTTCAGTCTAGCGAGATAAACCGTGAGTGGAATCTTCAAAGAGTAATAGACGTACATATAGATATATATGAAATTCGAACACGTGTATCTAAATTAATAATTTTTGAAAAATTTCTCCATAGAAATTTTCCTTTTTTTTTTAATATAAAGGCATTAAACAATCGCTAATTTAAATACTAATTAGGTTCACACATTCGAAAATAAAATATCTAAAAATTAACCCTTTGCACTCGAAGATCTTTTTGCTACAAGTAAACTGAAAATCAGATTTATTTTTATATTTAATGTATTCTTATATTATGCAAGGCCTTGTAACAGTTCGTTGACCCTTCGACAATTTGAGACTCGGGCAAAGCGTCAAATATTTAACTAATTCAAAAGAGTTTCTTAGGAAGAAAGTTAAAAAAGGACGAGATATTATAGTCGTAACTATGACGTAGGGTTGTGTATCCCTTGTTTTAAAAATGGTAATACCCGGCGTAATTATTTAAGAAATGCCCGTGAAATATAAATCTTTTTTTCGGTAATTCATAATTTTATTAGACTGCCAAATGGTTAAAGGTTGGTTCTTTCAAACCATTTCGCTGCTTAGACATTTATGAGAGGCCCATAGACCCTGTTGTCCTGTAAAATCAATTCTTTACCTAATTTAAAAAACACACTTTCTGTAGAAATTATTTATTTTTCCAATTTAAATTAAATTGACTGATTCAATTGAACCAATTTAGCCTCGTTTTGTCGTTCTTCCGAAAGCATAACTTTGCCCACATTTTCACAAATGTGTTCATTCTACACGTGCCACATTTAATAGCGTCACGAAATCACCTAACCAAGACAAGGAATTCCACCATCTCGCGACTGAAATATTCAAGACATTAACATTCCTTCGGTGCTTCGCCGGCGAATTTAATTTCGATATTGACGTACCTGCACACCACGTGACTTTGCACTGCGAAACTACTTAATAACGGGGATCGACTCATTGCGTATTCGCAACGTGACTGAAAATCAAGACGTAGGATAAGAAAACTCCGAGAGCAACGGATAGCTATCGGAAGATACTAAGATTACAGGATTTCTCGATAGTTGGACAGAGTATTACCGTGGATCAGAGAAACTCCGGAACCAATGGAATTTCAAGATAGTAAATCTCATCCACGGACGACTAATACTTATTCGATTATAACCGATCGTTTTTGTACTTGGTGGATTTATTGAAAATTGTGAAGCAGTGCGTAGAATCGGACGACTAAATCAGCCACAGTATTTATTATGATAATATATTGAATTGAAATAGGCGTACAATTAGTTCCATTAATATTCGGACACTTGTTAGAACAGTACAATTTTTTTTTTAAATTGGACCGAACGATTTGAGTTTTTTTCTTTTTTGAGAAGTTAGAATGATTAGTTTACTAGATGATGAGCACAAAAAATTTGGAAAAAATTACAATTTGTGGGAATTGTGGAGAAAATAACGAAGGTCACTTTTTACAACTTTTTTATTTGAGCTTGCAGCGAAAATTTAAAGCATACGTTTTGTAGATTTATGTCAATTATATGTGCATATGTTAGACTAGAGGAAGTTCTCTAGGTTACCGACGCTCGGGCGCCCAGATGGTCTGCGGCGTCTCGTGGAACGTCTCGGTTGACTGTTCAATTGTTCTTGGACAGAGTCGTGCGTTGCACGTTTAATACATCGTGTAGTGGAAGATCGTTTGTAATAAATGTCTGTGTTTGTGTTATCATCGTACAACTGCGTCTTGCTACCTTTCCCTGCAATTGAACCTCGTGCTTAACAGTATACGATGAAAATTTCATCGAAATCGGTTGATGCAGGAATAAGCGACAGGCATCGAAAGATGTACATACGAACCTTTAGATTTATTATAAAAGGCGAGAATCGTGAATACCTGCGATTTGTACAATTTTTAACCGTTTGTAGCTCATAGCAACGTTAACCAATAGGGTTTGTCTCGCTGAAAAGTTAGGTTAAGTTGATATTAAAAGTAGAAAATCGATTCTAACCTAATTCGAGTGATTTTCTTGTAGAAATTCAAACTGGGAATTACTGCAGCAGTAAATGGACAACTTAACGTTAATTCAAGCGTTTAGATAATTTTTTAACAAAAAAAAATGTGCGTTTGAGAAATTTCTTGTCAATATTGAGATCTTTATAATAATAGGCTAAATTCACTTGAAATTCGTTAGCAGAAATGTGTTGAATCTATTGAGCTTATTTTGATTAATAAAAATTTAGTTTTACCAGGTCGTTGTGGTTTAAAGTTTCATTTATGAATACGATACAACATTGTTCGACTGTGCAATTATTTTGTCTTGCATGGAAATCTGTGTAAAAAAGTGTCATCTCAATTATTACGCTATAAATGTAATAAAATTTTTGTTACAACTAACGTGCATGTTATCAATGCTTATCTTTAATTTAGAGTCTTCAGTGTTGAAAATAAATTTATTATTTATCATCATTAGACTGCGAATTTTTATGCATTTTTTATTTTTTTGTTTTCTGTGCAAGTTTTCTCCCGAAGTTTTACTTTTTTCACTATATTCTGAAAAATATGAATTTGCATAAAAATCCGCAGTCTGCTCATAATAGCCTGTCGCAAATTCTTCACAAAGCGCAGTTATTAAATGACCGAAAGACTGCGGTTTAGAAGAATCGTCCAAAAAACGGCGTAAACTTTTCACCCGAATCGACAGCTCTCTCTGCACGTGTTTACCCACGAATCGAAATTCCATTTTTCCATTGGAAATTCCATTCGGTAAGCGTTTCGACCAAACAATTTCGTGGCAGATGGCAACAACGTGCACTTTAACTTTCTCACCTACTGTATTCTCATTTCCAACGCAGTCGTTTCTATTTTCAATCGATTCCTCGTCGCGTTCGCGATTTTTCGATCAATTTTTATTCACAAGTCGAGAATCGATCGATTCCCTCCATTTTTACAGAGAAAATACAATTTATTTATCAAGCCTTCGAACTTTTAATTAATCCTCCTCTTCGGTACAGGCGAAACTGAAGTTTGGTTAACCCTCGTCCCGTAAAAGCGGCTTTATGATCGGTCTGCGTAAATACCACGATAAATTGACTTTGATTAACGTCGCGATAAAATCAGCTTTGAATCACCGCGGGGGAGGGAAAGTATTAAAAGCGTTCGAAATAATTCGAACGGTTTGATAAATTAACGTTTTATAAAACGCTCTGTCTCCTTTTATTCACCTCGATCTCTCCCTCCTTTCAACCTGTTAAACTCATTAATTCGTAGTTAGAATCATCTCCTCCTCTGTCTGTTAATACCAATTCCAGGGCAATCGGTCGTGCAGCAAATGGTAGCTTCCGTGACGATTCACAATTTCCAAGGGGGATGAAGCTTTTTTATTTTGACGACCAAATCTTGTTTGCTCTCCTCCGGTAGAATTGAATCATGCGTCACTACACGTGTAGCTCTCGTTGTGTAGTGATAAAGCATTGTTTTCTAGAGAGTGTTGAGGACACGTGCCTTTCGTCTTTTATATACCGGGTGAGTCATCTAAGACTGGAAGATGTGATATTTTAAGAATTGTTAATTATATCGAAAAAGGCTTCTTACGAAAGTTGAATGGTTTTGAGGAGAATATTGTAGGAACCGACGACGGAAAAATATCGAGGGACCCAAACGGGAATCGAACCCGGGACCTTCGGTTTAGCAAGCCGAGGCTCTGCGCGCTACGCCAACCACTCCCTCTGTATTCTCCCTTCGAAGTTTCGTATTTGAGTGTGGAGGCCCCGATACTACAAGATTGCTTTATATGACTAGCATTTCTGTAAGTGGATGCGTATAGGAGATATGAAGGTTAAGTGTGTTCTTTTTTTAAATGGGAATATATATTTTTCAACGCATCAATCGATTCAGCTCATTACTTTCTGTAAAAAAGTGTTAAATTGTTTATACCGAGAAACCGTTACTTTAGGAGATACTTTAATTGAAATATTGCTAAATAATTTTTATTTAAATAAATTTTAATTAAATCATTTTATTACTTCTCTAATGAAATTACAATTTTTAATTTTAACTAGTGTTGATGGTTTTTTGTTTTCTTCTATCTTTTCTTCTACCTTTTCTGTTTTCTTCTACCTTCTACCTATTTTATGTTGATTCTTTGGGACAGAATGTGGAATGGAAGGGTTAAAGACCTGTGATACTTGTGCAGAATAAGACATAAATTATATAAATAAAACGCTTTTCATCGAAGTGCTTGCTGAACGAAATTTCGATTCGTGAGCAGCCGCGTAGGAAAGAGCTGTCGATACACGTGAAAAGTTTTCTCGGTTCTTTGGATGGTTCGTTAAATTGTTACAATTGTTGCCTTTAAATTGTTCTAAAGCGCAGTCTTTCGATCTTTTAATAACTGTTTTGTGAAGGATTTCTGACGAATTATAACCAATAGTAAAATATAGAAAATATATAAAAAAATAGGAGAAAAAAATCTGACAATAGTTACACAAAAGTATAGAGATTAATTTCGCGACGATCCAGGTCTGACATTGATCTTCCTTATCTCCTTACAAATTTCATCGCCCAAGTAAAATCTGCAGATTTTCCGTCGACACTTCTTACCACTCATTCTTATCCTTCGTCACGCGATTTCTCTGACACGAAAAGTCCACTAAAAATCAGATCTTTTTGTGGGCAGAGTTTATACTATGTAGACACGTGGAGGACACTGTTTATTTCCTCTGCGAGACAGAGTTATGCCCACCACATCGTGCATACCCAGAAAACAGAGAATCCACGAGATGTCAACTATGCAACTGGGAAATAAAATCTCTCTCGGGAGTAGAAATGAATTGTTCGTCTGTTTGTGAATAATCAAACCGGGCACAGAATTATTAAGAATATCGCGATATTGTATTTTAACAATAGCCGCCCGGCTTTCTCTGTATTTTATTTTCACCTCGGCCACCTCTCGTCGCGTTTCGTTCATTTTTTTTCTTTCATTATACGCTCGTTTTTGCTTGATTATTGCGTTAACACCGAACAAAGGAACGACGAATGAAACAATTTCGTGTATTTCGTTGTTTGGAAAGGCGTAGAAGGGTATTTATAGGGAAGAAAAAATTTTTCTTTCAGAAGTTCAGCTTTTTTAAATATACTTGTGTTGCGTAGAGTGAAATTCAGAGTAATGTTTGATCACTGAAACGGAATGACTTGGAATGGGACAAATATTTGGGTATGGTGCACACTTGATCTTTCGAATATTAATCTTAGGATGTTCAAAGGAGGGTCGAAAAATGTCAACAAAGTTTTAAACTTTAGTTTTATTTGTCAAATAACTTAGAATAGTCGCTGATAATCTGTTTTTGTGTCAGAAAGTAATTGCATTTAACGATTGTTAAGAAATGAATCGAATATCGTGTTTGTTCTCTTGTAGTTGAAATTAAACTTCAAAATTTGATATGAAGTTAAATCTTCCTAAAATTTGAAAATAGGTTCAATCTGAAAATTTGAAATTATTAAATTAAACATTCTCTAAATTTGAAATTGAATTGAACCGCCAATAATTTGCTCTTTTGTAAAAAAGTAATTGTATTTAGTGGATGTTAACAAATTAATTAGATATCGCCTTTATTCGTTTCTAGTTAAAATTAAATTAAACCTTAAAATTTGAAATTAAATTGTACCTTAAAAGTTGAAATTAAATTAGGCCTTCTTAAAATTGGAAACTAAACCTTACAACAGCTTGGCCTTTCTAAAAAATGATTAAAACAATAGCAGCTTCAATAATTTCCCCAAATATTCCGTTGCCACTATTTTCCCTTCTTCAAGTGAAAAATATCCTGCGACAGCAAGAAACACCGATGATGTTTTCCCAATTTGTGGTGCACTTGTTTTGGACTCTCCCATTCCACTCTCTTTCTGCGTGTAATATTCCTCCGGATATTGTGCCATCAAGCACGAACGCGGCCTCGAGCATTTCTCTTTCATTAAGTCGAGATCCCGTCGACGTTTGCTCGTTTCGATCGATCCCTTTGAACCGTGCCCCGTGTGATTTGCCCTCCTTCTTTCTTCCTCGAGAATGCTTACGTCATCGTACATACATTTCCCTCTTTCTCCCGTTTCTTACGAGATGCAACGTCGTATTTGCAGGCTTATTTGCGTACAGGTGAAATCGGGAAAAAAGAGGGAAACTCGAGACGTGTAGATAATTGCGGCAAGGAGATATTCCATTTCTGAATATGTCGATCGATACCACTGTGTGTGCACAGTGCGCGCACGTTTAAGCTCGATCGGTATTAACCCCTTGACGTATGATTTCTTTTCCTGACTGTGCGTCTAAGTGTCAGCTATTTCCTGTTTCAGTACTATGTTAAGTAAAAGAAGCTGATGTATTATGGATTAATTAAATTTGGTAATGTTCAGTTTTATAAATTAAATCGAAAATTCGAATTAAAATTAATTTTTGTTAGTGATATAACGGTTTTTTGTCAGATCTTGACCAAAATTCATGGTACGAGTCAGGCTGGTTGCTATACGGCAAGGGGTTAATCGTGAAGGCTGATGGAAACGGATGGAAGTTTGGTCTGAAAGATATTTTGATGATTAGACTGTGGATGTTCAAGGAAATGCATATTTTTTGGGAAAAATTGGTAATAAAGTGGGATCTGTATAAATCTTTTTTTTATCTTTAGAGAATTTTAATCATGTACTATTTATTTTGCATATTTCATATGTTTTGCATTTTTTTTTCAGAACATGCAAAAAGTTATTTTATATATCACGTGCACTTATTTTGCATATTTAATACGTTTTGCGTTTTGTTTCTTTTTAAGGACATATGCAAAAGTATATTGCATATTTCATATACGTTTATTATATTATTACATTGTGTATCATATATTCCCTCTTGTAAATTAATTTTAACTGATAAACTTCGTCGTTTAATTACAGCTAATATAGGAGAAATTCTTATAAGTTTATTGTAATTTAAATTGAAATCATAATGTCCAAATAATAAAGGTTCTATTATTATGGCATACTTTCAATATATTTATTATATATAATATCTCACATATTTTTTGCATATGCTGTTATATTTCTGCATATGTTCACATTTCCAGTTTTCTATTTAATTTGCATATTTATTAATTACAGAATGTACATATATGCAATAATATTGGATATTAATTATGGTTATATTTTATTTGAATATTTGGACATATTTTAAGTGCACAAACATCCACAATCAATTGATAATGTATAATAAGTAGTTATTATTATAACAAATGTTATATAATTGGTAGTTGATTATTTCTTAGAACTTTTGATTTTAGCTGTCTTCATTGTTAACCCTACATTAGTCCAATAAATTTTCATGCCTTTCTGAGAATTTGGAATTCTTGTTTTCTGCCTGAAACCGCAGAAATCTTATTTATCAATCCGACGATAAATAGAATTTCAAAGTCACCAAGATGAGATAAATTAAACCTCTCTGATTTGTAACAATTTTTGATACTGAATCTCACCAGATGAATCCAAGTTTAAACGCCTAAGTAATAATTCGTCACCATTACCACACAAAAATACGCAAATTAATATTCCTTTGATCCGTCATAAAAGACCTTGAAACATCCTGCGCACCTCCAACCCTGCGATTTTATTTTTTCAACCTCGAAAAACAGGGTGGAAACATACCAAAATATCCGTAACAATATATCAAAATAAGCCAAAGTGTATTCGTAACACCAGTGTGTATCGATTTTACCAACTTTTCATTTATTAACAATTTCCTATATATTTATAGCGCAAACGACGCGTCAAGGCTGTTTACAAAGCGACGAAACCTTCAATTTTTTCTCTCAGTTGCGAATAAAATATGCTAAAAATGTGACTTGGTTATTTAATATTATTTTATGAGAAACGTGAATAATTGGTCGACTTTCGATTCCACTGATTAACACTCGGTATCAGCTGCAACGCTTTATCGTCGCGAAAATATCGTTTGTCGCGTACGCTTTGTCGGGCATTGCACGCGATGTTACATTTTAATGCGTTTCACGAGAGCTGAGGGAGGAGGGTGGCTCTGAAATCACTGTCTTGTTTGTGAGCGGAAAAATGCAACGACGATCGATCGATCGAACGAGGGTACCGGTGTGTGCACAAAACGCTATATTGATTGTTCAATCGATGCTTATATGTATGCATATTATTCGATTGACTCTCGTATGTTGTTTCGCCCGAGGCAATGAACAGCGAACGATCAACTGTATGCAAATTAAAAAAAAAAAGGGAGGAAAAAAAAGTGGAACAGCGGAGAGAAAAGAGGTATAACCCTTGTTGGTTATTTAGAATTATTCGTTCAATTCTGTCACACGTATTTTTTATTTTTGCATCGCACAATGAAACATTCCTGAAACTTTATTAATTGCGATGCTCTTAACCCTTTCGTTGTAGGAGGTTTTAGTACGTAATTCGCGTGGCAGATAATATTCAGACGTTCAATTGTGGATGCAAAATCTTCTGTTTTATCATTTAAAAATTTTTGTGAAATTTTTAAATAATTTTTTG
>NW_017100341.1:118713-120300 GCF_001263275.1 Habropoda laboriosa | reverse complement strand
ATGAAGAGTTGTTCTACGCATGCGCGAAAGCGTCGCGGGTAGCGCGACCCGCACTGATCGGCAATTTGTACCGATCCTTTTTTGTTATTCTAGACATGGGACCTCCGCCACGTGTGTGGTTTGACTCTCAGTGGTTGTTCATCGTAATATTGCAATCCGTACTTATTCTAATGTATATAGTTTAATAATGTAAGCGTGTAGTTTAATAAAACCCAACATATTATAATTTTTAAATAATTTTAAAACATTGTAAAATAAAATTTTTTAATTTATCGTTTCATTAAATTAAAATGGAAGTGCGCAAAGGGCAAAAATTAAATTAAGGAGAAAATGTGGCAAAAATCGCCAGAAACACAGTGCCAGAAAATTTTCAAAGCGCCCATTGGCGCGTACAGTAGTGAAAAGGTTGAGGAATTCTTAGATCAACGCGAAACATTGGCAAAGAATATTTCAGGGCGATAAATTCGCAAAATTACGATATCCGTGTTGACGCGAACGCAAAGAAATGTCCGCCAAAACTGCGAAATTGTAGCAATTTTTTTCGCGTCGGATTTATTTCGCTCTTGAACGCATTTTCTTCGCTGCCGCTCTAAATTCGCGACGTGAAAGCAATGACAAAGGTGGAAAAGAAAGACACCGAATCCCACAGATCAGCGTGAAATATTCGCCACGGCGGAGAAAATTTCGTACTTCACCGTGGAACGAACAAGGGAATTCCGCTTCCGCCAGGAATATTTCGTTGCGAATATTTCACGTTGGTCTGACAGTTTGTTTATTATATCAACCCTTGAAAGCTGTCATCAAAGAAAATCACGTTAATGCTACCTCGTGTGAAATGTTACCCTAAGCTAACTTTTCTTTTTATGTTTGTAGCAAAGTACATAAGGGAGGATTGATGTGCTTTGCGATAATGTTGTCACTACCGACAGTGTGAATAATGTGTCTTTTAATAAGAATAAAACGAAATTTGCATGGGGTGAAATTTCACTCTTGGCTGTCTTTAATGGTCAAGATAGTGATCGACAAAAAACATTATAAAAAAAGGAGTATTCTACAATTTTTACCCTCTCCAGGCTAATGATTCCATTTGTTATCGTTAAACTGCGGATTTTCGTGCATTTATGGAAAATTTCGAGGCACAAAATTGCACATAATAAGCAAAAATATATAAATAAACCCAAAATACAGTACTCATAATATTTAGTAAATAAAACAATTGTCCATCTAGCTTCTATTTTTTAATCACACTCATAAAAATATGAATTTGTACAAAAATCCAGTCTAGTTATCATATACAGTAGTGCACACATAAGCGTCCGCAATTTTGCACACTTGAGCGTCCGTCGCTGTCCCCACCAATTCCTGCCCGACTAGAAATTTCAGTTAGGCAGATATTAGGTCCGCATTAAGCTAGCCTAATTTGCCTGTTAGGCCCGCATGCGGTATGTAACGCGGAATATTCACGACCGCCTAATTGGGAAAGCCGCGTTAGGGCCGTATTAGGCTTCCATTAGCTTTATTAGGCTGTCATTGGGAGACAATAATGAAATCTTACGAGGAATACCTCATCAAGACACTGTATGGATT
>NW_017100341.1:116019-118671 GCF_001263275.1 Habropoda laboriosa | reverse complement strand
TATCTTGTTGAAAGCTCTCACGCAAGCGTACGTCCGACACTGAGATGTCTGTAAATATTCCTACATGTAAGTTTGAGAGCCCTCTCCACCTAACTTAGGCGTGCGCTCGGCCACTCCCATTTGAACCACGTATGGCAGCTGTTAGGAATGCCCAACCTAAGCGTGCGCCTCGGCCACGCCCATTTGGGCCACGTATGGCAACTGTTAGGAATCCCTAACTTAGGCGTGCGCTCGTCACCCCCCTTTTGGGCCACGTATGGCAACTACATGTAAGTTTGAGAGCCCTCTCCACCTAACTTAGGCGTGCGCTCGGCCACTCCCATTTGAGCCACGTATGGCAGCTGTTAGGAATGCCCAACCTAAGCGTGCGCCTCGGCCACGCCTATTTGGGCCACGTATGGCAACTGTTAGGAATGCCCAACTTAGGCATGCATTATTCCTTCCGCATTATGCCCACATTCGTCTTTAGGCATGCCTAACTGAAATTCTAGTCGGGTGGAAATGAGACTTCGGAATGGAGTTCGAGCGTGCCGTGTGAAACAAAGTAATTCGATATCGACTCCTGAATGTGAACTGACACTTAATATATCGTTATCCCACTCAGACACATCTCTCTTTCGTTTAGTTAAATTCGCAGAAGTCCCCTCCCCACTTAAGCGTCCGCATTCGGTCCCGACTCCGGACGCTTGTGTGTGCACTACTGTACTATTTTTGCATTTTCATATCGTATTTCTGTCCATAAATGTCATTCGACATAATTTTTTAGCAAATAAACAGTCTCACAATTGGCTACACTGTCTCATTTCATCAATTTAATTATTACCAAACAGTAGAAAAAATTTTCGTTTCTCCTTTTAAAAGAATTTAATTAGATTGTGCTGGAAACGGTTAAAAGACACCTCTCGCCTCTGTATTTAATAAAAGTTCCTCGATTATCCCCGGCTAATAACGCGAAATTTGCGAATATGAAATTCTTTTCCCATCCTTTCTACACTCGAGTGTAATTAACTTATTTCTCAGCGAATCCCCGACGCGTTCGTTCGCTCGCATCTACCGTGATAACACGCCGCCTTTATTTTTATCATCGCCGCGTCGAATTAAAATCGCCTATGAGCCATCGTCATAGCAACTGAATAAATTAATCCGTGTTAAACGCACGGTGTGATGCAGATCAAGATGTCAGGTTCAGAGTGCAACGAGCCTTTCAGAAGACTCGCATCCGTCATGCCTGCCACGATTGTGCACGACGGCGGGAGGAAGCTGTTTCTATTCGGCAGGAAATTTCACGATGCGCGTCAAAATTTAACGACGATCCACGAATGGACGCGGCTGGAATTACGCGGGACAAACGTCGATCCTCGAAATTTAACGAGAATACTGTGCTTCCTCCTCGATGACTCTTTGGAGGACAATTAAACTCGCGATCGACGAACGAAGAGCGAATTAAGGGTGCACTGACGTACGTAAATGTTGGGACACCCGTTGTGTTCGTGTTGAAAGTATTAATATAGGACTTAAATTGCATTTCTTTGCATGATTGAGTATGTCAGTCTGTTGGAAAAGTGACGTAACTAACAGATCTAACTTTTTCAGGAAATCGGTAGAAAATTTTTATAAAAGAATTAGGAAAAAATTGAGAACAAATTTTTTTCTTTTACAATTTAGGTAGCAGTTTTTGCATTTTGAGGGTTTCTAATGAAATATTGTTTATGTGCGTTGCTTAGCATTAAAAAAGGGTTAAAACAGCCCTATTTTGGCATTCTTTTTTCTTAAATGATATAATTTTAATTTTAATTTTAGCGTTAGTTTCACTTTTAGAGTTATTTTTATTAATCACGAGGTTCAATTGCAGGGAAAGGTAGTAAGACGCAGTTGTACGGAGATAATACAAACACAGACATTTATTGCAAACGATCTTTCACTACACGATGTATAAAACGTGCAACGCACGACTCTTTCTAAGAACAATTGAACAGTCAACTGAGACAACTGTGCGCCCGAGCGTCGGTAACCTAGAGAACTACCTCTAGTCTAACAATTTTTTTGCAGTTTTCTCAAAATTAACGATTTTTGAGATGTGCCTCTCTTCTGGGAAACCGAAGACATCAAAAATGTATGCAATCGTTATATTAGGCTGAATTCGAGATTTCAGGCTGAATTATTTTTTTGTTTTTTTAGTTTTAACAATTTTGATATGACTGCAGGTTTGCGGTGTGACAAATTACTTTAGATATGTTAAGGTGTATACTTTGCTATATTTATAGAAAACTTGGTGTACTTCAGAAAGATGTCTGACAATACACGAACTAATTCCCCTTGCGCCTCTCTTCGCGTTTTCTTGTTGCTGTATTACACTCAGAAGTGTCGTTTATTCCGCTATAACTCTGTCGAGAGAATGCTTGGCAGGGAAATGTAACATTCCCTGAGAATTGAGCACAGTGTTGGCAAATTTTATTACCATTTAATCTCAGTAAAATGTTCGTCTAATTTGGAATCGTGTGAAAAATTGTTTCCGTTAGTTGAATGTAAAAAAAGTGAAGAATATAGGAATATTAACATTACGAAGGCATCCATGAAAATGATTAAATTTATCGGATAAAAGATTGTGGAAAATAATAATTTGGAAAAGAAAATAAAAGGAAAATAATAATT
>NW_017100341.1:107729-115826 GCF_001263275.1 Habropoda laboriosa | reverse complement strand
GAAAATAAGTGAAAAATAATAATTTGATCAAATTTTTTTTATAAGAAATTTTATTTTCGAATTATTATTTTAAGTTCGAAGTGTCAGTTTTCGGTGTATAAATAACGAATCGGTGAACACGTCGATTGTTGCTTCAACGTCATAAAAATTTCATAACTTCCTGGTTTAGCTCAATACTGACCTTTAAAAAACTTATCCGTTGACGTTTTCAGTCTCTACATATGTCACGGACTATATATTATTCATTCATGTCCGTGTTTACGCATATTTTATACGACACTTTCAGCGAATGACAAACATATGTATAACTACGCTTTCTATAAACTCTAAAATCAATAGATACGCTGTTTGCGAAAACTCGGATGTTACAGTAAAATTAAAAATTGACTTCTTTCTACTATTTTTAATTTCTTTCAAACTAATAGAATTTTCATTCACATTAAACCATAAAATAAACAGCGTTATTACAAGAAACTCTGGAATTTATAAATACAATATTTATAATAATTTTGATGTTGATGGTAATATTAAAAATTGACTTCTTTCTACTATTTTTAATTTCTTTCAAACTAATAGAATTTTCATTCACATTAAACCATAAAATAAACAGCGTTATTACAAGAAACCCTGGAATTTATAAATACAATATTTATAATAATTTTGATGTTGATGGTAATATTAAAAATTGACTTCTTTTACTATTTTTTATTTCTTTAAAACTAATAAAATTTTCATTCCCATTAGACTGTAATAAAACAAACAGCATTATTAAAAGAATCCTTAGAATCTATAAACAAATTATTTATAACAACTTTGGTATAAATAGTAAAATTCAAAATTGACTATTTTTTATTGTATTTTTTACTATTTTTTATTTCTTTCAAACTAATAAAATTTTCATTCCCATTAGACTGTAATAAAACAAACAGCATTATTAAAAGAATCCTTAGAATCTATAAGAAAATTACTTATAACAACTTTGGTATAAATAGTGAAGTTCAAAATTGACTATTTTTTATTGTATTTAATTTCTGTCAAACTAAGAGAATTTTCATTCAAATTAGATTCTAAAACAAACAATAGTACAAATTTATTACAAATCCCCCCAAAAAAAATTCTTTCCCATTTCTCCCAGTCTTTATTCCCCTTGTTACTTCACGCTTTTATTTTCTCTATTGCCGATCCTCATATTTGCAATAAACACAACGAAATAACCACGTCTCTCCATTTTTCACCCTTTCTACTGTTGTTCTCTTTTCCCCGTTACACGCGAGCTCGGTTACCTGACGAATCAGAAACGTTACAAGACATCGGTCCATAAGTTTCACATCGAAATTGTCATCTGGCTGTCTCGAATCGCTCGTTCATTTTCCGGCGCACGCGTTAAAATGGTCCGCCATGGTCAGAAAAGCCTCGTAAACGGGATCGTAACGTAACGAAGCCGGTGAAATGTATATACGAGCGATCGTGTTAAACCTTCTTCGTTGTTCTCCACCTTTTCCTCGCGTCGACCACGGTTGATGCTGGCCAATAAACTTTCACCTTTAAGGTTCAGAATATTTCAACAGTTTCCAACCACTGCTGCTCATTTTTTTTACCGATGCAGCTTGATTAAAATGGCCGACGTGGCATGCGTGCGTTTGTTGGGAACGGCAGATAACATGTGCGAGATTGAAGTATTTTAGAAAAAGAAATCCGGTAATGCAAGAGCGGAAACGTTGTGGAAAATTTTAACTGTAAAAAACTGTAATTTTAGGTAGAAAATTGAGAAGTTTTGAAATTTATGGGTGAGGTGAATTTGACAATTGTCTCGATTATACTCGATTTATTTTTTCGACTTAGGAAAGACGTAAGTGACAATGCGGAAATGACGTAAGAGTGCAAGGTCAAGCGTGACGGTGTAAAAATTGAGCTGGGGTAAATAGAAGATCTTTCTTTATGTGTGGCTGTAAAAGGGACGAAGGAAATAGAAATTGAGAGAGAGGAAATCTTGGAAAATTTGCATATGTTTGCAGTTGCCATGTGTTTGTTCGAAATTCTGGGAATTCGATCGAAAGCTTGGTAGAAATTCTTGAGAGTGGAAGTTAGAGAAATTGGAAAAATTTTAGGCAAATCCTGGCAGGGACGACGTGTTCGTTCAAGATTTTGCAAATTCGATCGAAGGTTTCCAAAAAAAAAGATGAAGAGGCAGCAGGTAGAAATTCTCGAAAGTGAAATTTAGAGAAATCGGAAGAATTTTAGTGACAATAGTGGCGTTAGTTACCATATATGATTATCGTTCACAGTTATTTCCGAATGCTTTTTAATAAATATTTGTTAGATCGTTGAATCAAAGTATACTCTTTTAAATGACCAAAAGTTCAATTTCAAAAGATACTTAATCTGATAACGCAGTTTCCCGCGCTTCGTGATACAGTAATGTCTCCACAAGTGTCAGTCAGTTTGGATTCTACAAGTGTCAGTATAGATGGTCCTACGCCTAGGTCTGAGTCATTGCCGCGCCTATGTTATCTCGCTCGCTGTCAGTCAAGCGTGTAACGCTACACCACTCGGTTTCTTTAAAGTAGAAAAATATAATTTCTTTAATTTTACTTTTTTTCATCTGAAATTTTTTTTAACATGTTGCTGAGATTTTTCTGATGAAAATAAGATCAAACACGATATAATTTGAACAGGAAAAATAATCTAACAAAACAGCAAGTACAATCTAATCAAGTAAGTCTTCGAAACTTCCTTTCCCGTCTAATGGAGCCGACCTTTTTCAGATCCAAAAGCGGCGAAGGCACGGCTAACTGACCGTGACACTTCCTAGCAGGAAAAGAGGAAAAGTCTCGGCGCGAGTAGAGAGCGGAAGAAAGAGGGGTAGAAGAGCGAGGAAATGGTTTCCTCGGCCGTGTTCGGGGCAGCCGCTGGAACCGGTTTGGCCTTGGTCGTCGCGATGACTATAGTGGTTTACCGATATTACGCGGTGAAACGAAAGGGAAAATATTGGAACAATTTGGATCGCTGGCCGGATCCACCGAGCACGAAGAAACCGGAAGGACGTCTGGACGAATGCTCGGAGCATTGTCACGATTCCTCCTCCTCGCACGTGCTCAATTGTTGGCGCAAGCAGCAGAAGAATTACTACGCCGTACAGAGCGGGGTATGTACGAAACGTTCTTCTTCTTCTTCTTCTTCTTCTTCTTGCACGAATTCCTTTCAGCTGAGTGGAATTAGAATTGCATAGTTGCTTTTGATACAGAAGTTGGGGTTAATGGTAGTTTTACTGCTTTAACGAATTGCGATGAATATGTTTTTGGTGGAGTATCTTGGGATAATATACAGGGTGAGTCAGAATGTGTTTTATGAAAAAGTGATTTGTAGAGAAATTGGTTTGTTTTCCAAAATTGGGAAAATAGAGCTATAATGGTATTTTTGCTGTTTTAACGAATTGTGATGAAAATGTTTTTGTGGAATATCTTGGGATAATATTCAGGGTGAGTTAAAAGTTTGTATTATACAAAACAGTGTTTTATATAGAAATTGGTTTGTTTTTCAAAATTGGGAAAATAGAGCTATAATGGTATTTTTGCTGTTTTAACGAATTGTGATGAACATGTTTTTGTGGAATATCTTGGGATAATATTCAGGGTGAGTTAAAAGTTTGTATTCTACAAAACAGTGTTTTATATAGAAATTGGTTTGTTTTTCAAAATTGGGAAAATAGAGCTGTAATGGCATTTTTACTATTTTAATGAATTGTGATGACAATATTTTTGTGGAATATCTTGGGATAATATTCAGGGTGAGTTAAAAGTTTGTATTCTACAAAACAGTGTTTTATATAGAAATTGGTTTGTTTTTCAAAATTGGGAAAATAGAGCTATAATTGTATTTTTGTTGTTTTAATGAACTGCGATGAAAATCTTTTGGTGGGATATCTTGGGTTAGTCACATAACTTGTCGAGTATATATTCTACAAAAAAGTGTTTTATGTAGAAAACCATTTGTTTTCCAAAATTGGAAAAAAATAAAGCTTAATACTTTTACACCGAAAATTCACTACCCTTTTAAATTTGCGTACAAAGAGATATGTGATTCATTCGAAAAATTCTAGATCACTTTCATGTCTCATCAACAAGTAGGTTATTTTTAAAAAGCCGTTTCAGCATCATATGTTTCCTTCGATACTCTGCAATTTCTATGTAAAACACTTTTTTGTAGAACATATATTTTACAAGTTATTCGGGGTGGAGTAATTTATATTACTCGCTCTAAAGGTAAAAAGAAGAAATTATGCTTAAAAAAAATTTGCAGTTTTTATTTTTTGGCAATTAAAATTTGTCACGTTTTACAATAATTATTAGTGAATTAACAATATTCTGTATTTGCTATCCTTCGTAAAAGAATTATCAGTCGATCGATTAAAATTAAACGATAGATGACTTAAATATTTAATTTCGACACGAGCGAGATTGTGTAGTGTCAGGCCATTAAAGTGGCCAATTTATAGCGATAATTTCTGTAATCCTTCATCTCGTGTAACGTAAATTTCATTCACCGGCATATCGAGAACATCATCGGCGCACCAGCGAAAAGGTTCGCTGTGCATTTTACGCGAGCTCGGTGTTATCTGATACGTTCTCGTACCACGCGAACTAACTTTCTTCTGACTTATGACTGCGATACGTTCACTTTACAGTTTGGAGGATGATAATTGCCTCGTATAAGTAGAACTTTCAGTTCTTTAAGATCTCGCAATCTTATAGCAAACATTTCTCGAGCCAAGGAGCCTTGCAAAAAGATTCATGATCATTCTTCTGTACTATATTTTTTATGTAAAAAATAAAAGTTATATTTGTAGTATCGGGGCCTCCATACCCAAATAGGAAACCTCAAAGGGAGAACAGAGAGGAGGGAGTGGTTAGCGTAGCGCGCAAAGCCTCGGCTGCTAAGCCGAAGGTCCCGGGTTCGATTCCCGTTGGGTCCCTCAAAATTTTTCCGTAGGTTCCTACATATTTCCTTCTTTAACTTTTATGAGTAATTTTCTTTTTTATATGCCAGCTCAATATTTTTGCTATACTCTGTTCAAAATGAGAGTAACCTCGCTTCGCGCATGGGATGTGCCTAAGGTAGAGCTAGTACCACTAGAACAAAGCTGCTTAACTTCTTGGTCACGAGGTTCCCCCACTATGCGACTGAGATGATCTCGCTCCTGAGTTCTCCCACCACAACTCCAGCGACTGCCTTTTGTTTAAGTTACACATTCTGCGCGTTCGTACCAGTCATTTCGTACCAAAATACTATCGCTGGAGTTGTGGTGGGAGGACTCCTCGCATCCTCCCGCCACGCCGCATCGCGAGCGAGATCATTTCTGTCCCTCGGGAGGGGAAATTTGCTCGTGAGCAAGAAGTTAAGCAGCTCTGCGCTAGAACGTCCAAACCCCCACTTAACCACCTACGTTTTTCTCCGTCTTACCCTCTGCTACGCTCTCTGTCTATGCGCAGAACGGACCAGAATTGTCCCGAGAGCGAGGTTACTCTCATTTTGAACGACGTATACTCCGAAACATCTTCCAGAAAGGTTTATTTAGCGCGCGGTAGTTCCAAGTAGATAAGCTCCGTTACAAGTCAGACACGGCGCCTTATAGTGTGTTACAATTTATTTCTTCGCTAAAACTACTACTTTTATCGTTAAAATATTTTCTTTTCAACATTATTGTATTTTTGCCATTGTTATTATACAGGGTGGGCCATGTAAAATAGGTTACCTAAATTTCTATACCTAATTTAACAGTAGAACTAGCAAACCCGTGAAAATGACGGATTTCGGATTTCTTACTTTAAATTACAGAAATTGTTCACATGCTTTTGTTCAAGTATACAGTGACTTTTGTTGAAATAAAGAAGTAATTACATATGCCAACTTATTCTCCACTAATTCTAATTTCGAAGTTCTTTGTATAGTTTTATCTAAATATACCAGAAGGGAAATAATTTACCACATTCAACTTCGGTTGTTCTAGTGTTAAATTGTTTGAAAGTGTGAATAAGATGGAAGAAAATTTCTTTATAATGCATAATAATATGAAAAATGTCCTTGGACCCTAAAATTTTTAATCAAATGTGAAACTTCCTCTCATTTTTTACCACTTTCTTCAGGAAAAAACTTTTTCTGCATAAATTTGTTCATAAATAGCATTTTTTCTGTCTTTCTCTTAAAGTCACTTTTTCTTTTTTTACGCGAATGTATATATATTTCTGTACTCTATTCTGTATTCGTGACAATACGATCTCAAAATCATCTTAGAGTCTAAAATTTTAAACGAAACGTGAAACTTCCTTTCATTTTTAGCGATTTCTTCCGTATTATTCTCTCTCTGAAACCATTTAAATTACGTAGAAAAATTTTCTCGCAATTTTAACACAATGTTTTAACACAATTATATCGTTCTACTTTATCTTCCTTCCACATGTCAATTAAAAAAGTGTAGGACCTCGTTAATTATTATCATCGAATTACGAAAGATAGATCTTCTGTTAAATTAAAATCCTCCACGATTTTCCGTCTTGTTATACAACAAAATGTTACCACTATTGTATCGTTTTATTGTATCTTCTTTCCATGTGTCGATTAAAAAAATTAGAGACATCAGTCGTTATCTCTGAATTACGAAAGATAGATCTTCTGTGAAACTAAAATCCTCCACGATCTTTCGCCTTACTTCCCAGCGAAAGTCAAGCCGTTATTAATTAACAAAGGAACTAGCGAAAGTTTCGTTATCCTGTCAATTGATCGACGGATAAGCTTTAACGGCACACAGCCTGCTCGCCTTTAATTCACTTAGATCATAGGACGGGTGAAAGAATAGCCATCAATTAGCGGGCTACTCAGTATTAATGAACCACTGTCAACATACTTGGAACCGTTCTAAACCGTTGCGTAATTACCAGACTATTTGTATTAGGGTTAATAGCATCCGTCGTTGCTTTCGTCACAGTAATTACCCTTATTCTTTACCCGGAACACACATACACGTCCAAACGCATTATAGTTCCTCCTTGTGTAATTCTAACGTGTTGATTCGACGCAGGAAAGAAAAAAAGACAAACGAAATATCCGCAATGAAAATAATTCGACGATATTATTTTTTTATTTTCTGAAGAAATTATCGACAAGCCAATTTTAGAATAAGAGAAAAATATTATATTATGTGAAAAGGTATTTAACACAAGAAATTGATTATATTATTTAACATACGAAGTTAATAATTGAAAATTAATTTTAATAAGAATTTAGAACGGAGATTGCTTTTTATACATAATGTGTATTGTCAAGTGTGTTCTTTTTATTCCTACATTTTTTCTTCTGATCTTACAATACTGTACAATTTTTTTTTTCATAAAATTCTTATTTTTATTGTTCGAATTAGTTGAATTAATTAACAGATATAACTGGTTGAAATATAATTGAATGGAAAATTATTATCTTTATTCGTTAACGACGATTCATTGCATAATGAGTCCCGATACAATTCGAAAATCCAATTAGTATCTATTATCGATTGGACAACCTGTTTCACTAATTATCTAACAACAGACGGCGGTTAATTAGCGGCAAATGGATCGCCCCTGCGATTCTGTGCTATAACGGTCGCAGAGTCTTCTTCTATTCACGTCGGAGAGATCAAAGACGTGAATTCTAACAGTAGACTGTTGTAAATTGATCAGAATTTCAGTTTCTCTGTTTGTTTGTTTGTTTTTTTTGGAAAAGTTCGAAATTATATTAAGGAAGGAGGGATATTGATGAAAGATAAGTGGGAGGATAGTTTTGATCATTCCTGCAACGTTTCCGTGTTCTGACATTCGAACAGAGCTCACGTATTACCTACATCTGTTACGATCAATATCTAATTAAAGCCGCGCGGTTTATCTCGCTTTTAGTAACATCGGTACTTAAAAGATTAGCAGATATGATAGTGTGTAATGTAGTGAGCCGTTTAATTTGCTATACTTTGGAATGTGAACGCAGAGAAAATTCGAGGCTTTGATTTTTCCAATTGTTATTCATTTCTGATGTGGCATGAACATTTCAGAAAAATTATATTTAAAAGAT
>NW_017100341.1:83183-91598 GCF_001263275.1 Habropoda laboriosa | reverse complement strand
GGGTTCGATTCCCGTTTGGGTCCCTCATCAATATTTTTCCCTAGGTTCCTACAAATGGGGGCTCGTCCGGGATGGAGGCATCTACAGCTGCACGAAGCCCAGGCGCTGTGAGATGAAAAACATCTCGAGGGTTGCACGTCTCCCAAAAATGCGTTGTTTCGGCTGTGTGCCACTGTGTGGGCGAGTGTGCCCGAAAGTGTTGCACTGAGGACATTCGAGGGCGAATGTCAGTTCAGAATGGCCGAGTGTAGTATCGGGGCCTACATACCCAAATAGGAAACCTCGAAGGGAGAATACAGAGAGAGTGGTTGGCGTAGCGCGCAAAGCCTCGGCTTTGGTAAGCCGAAGGTTCCCCCGGGTTCGATTCCCGTTGGGTCCCTCAATATTTTTCCCTAGGTTCCTACATATTTCCTTCTTTAACTTTTATGAGTAATTTTCTTTTTTATATGCCAGCTCAATATTTTTGCTATACTCTGTTCAAAATGAGAGTAACCTCGCTTCGCGCATGGGATGTGCCTAAGGTAGAGCTAGTACCACTAGAACAAAGCTGCTTAACTTCTTGGTCACGAGGTTCCCCCACTATGCGACTGAGATGATCTCGCTCCTGAGTTCTCCCACCACAACTCCAGCGACTGCCTTTTGTTTAAGTTACACATTCTGCGCGTTCGTACCAGTCATTTCGTACCAAAATACTATCGCTGGAGTTGTGGTGGGAGGACTCCTCGCATCCTCCCGCCACGCCGCATCGCGAGCGAGATCATTTCTGTCCCTCGGGAGGGGAAATTTGCTCGTGAGCAAGAAGTTAAGCAGCTCTGCGCTAGAACGTCCAAACCCCCACTTAACCACCTATCTTTTTCTCCGTCTTACCCTCTGCTACGCTCTCTGTCTATGCGCAGAACGGACCAGAATTGTCCCGAGAGCGAGGTTACTCTCATTTTGAACGACGTATACTCCGAAACATCTTCCAGAAAGGTTTATTTAGCGCGCGGTAGTTCCAAGTAGATAAGCTCCGTTACAAGTCAGACACGGCGCCTTATAGTGTGTTACAATTTATTTCTTCGCTAAAACTACTACTTTTATCGTTAAAATATTTTCTTTTCAACATTATTGTATTTTTGCCATTGTTATTATACAGGGTGGGCCATGTAAAATAGGTTACCTAAATTTCTATACCTAATTTAACAGTAGAACTAGCAAACCCGTGAAAATGACGGATTTCGGATTTCTTACTTTAAATTACAGAAATTGTTCACATGCTTTTGTTCAAGTATACAGTGACTTTTGTTGAAATAAAGAAGTAATTACATATGCCAACTTATTCTCCACTAATTCTAATTTCGAAGTTCTTTGTATAGTTTTATCTAAATATACCAGAAGGGAAATAATTTACCACATTCAACTTCGGTTGTTCTAGTGTTAAATTGTTTGAAAGTGTGAATAAGATGGAAGAAAATTTCTTTATAATGCATAATAATATGAAAAATGTCCTTGGACCCTAAAATTTTTAATCAAATGTGAAACTTCCTCTCATTTTTTACCACTTTCTTCAGGAAAAAACTTTTTCTGCATAAATTTGTTCATAAATAGCATTTTTTCTGTCTTTCTCTTAAAGTCACTTTTTCTTTTTTTACGCGAATGTATATATATTTCTGTACTCTATTCTGTATTCGTGACAATACGATCTCAAAATCATCTTAGAGTCTAAAATTTTAAACGAAACGTGAAACTTCCTTTCATTTTTAGCGATTTCTTCCGTATTATTCTCTCTCTGAAACCATTTAAATTACGTAGAAAAATTTTCTCGCAATTTTAACACAATGTTTTAACACAATTATATCGTTCTACTTTATCTTCCTTCCACATGTCAATTAAAAAAGTGTAGGACCTCGTTAATTATTATCATCGAATTACGAAAGATAGATCTTCTGTTAAATTAAAATCCTCCACGATTTTCCGTCTTGTTATACAACAAAATGTTACCACTATTGTATCGTTTTATTGTATCTTCTTTCCATGTGTCGATTAAAAAAATTAGAGACATCAGTCGTTATCTCTGAATTACGAAAGATAGATCTTCTGTGAAACTAAAATCCTCCACGATCTTTCGCCTTACTTCCCAGCGAAAGTCAAGCCGTTATTAATTAACAAAGGAACTAGCGAAAGTTTCGTTATCCTGTCAATTGATCGACGGATAAGCTTTAACGGCACACAGCCTGCTCGCCTTTAATTCACTTAGATCATAGGACGGGTGAAAGAATAGCCATCAATTAGCGGGCTACTCAGTATTAATGAACCACTGTCAACATACTTGGAACCGTTCTAAACCGTTGCGTAATTACCAGACTATTTGTATTAGGGTTAATAGCATCCGTCGTTGCTTTCGTCACAGTAATTACCCTTATTCTTTACCCGGAACACACATACACGTCCAAACGCATTATAGTTCCTCCTTGTGTAATTCTAACGTGTTGATTCGACGCAGGAAAGAAAAAAAGACAAACGAAATATCCGCAATGAAAATAATTCGACGATATTATTTTTTTATTTTCTGAAGAAATTATCGACAAGCCAATTTTAGAATAAGAGAAAAATATTATATTATGTGAAAAGGTATTTAACACAAGAAATTGATTATATTATTTAACATACGAAGTTAATAATTGAAAATTAATTTTAATAAGAATTTAGAACGGAGATTGCTTTTTATACATAATGTGTATTGTCAAGTGTGTTCTTTTTATTCCTACATTTTTTCTTCTGATCTTACAATACTGTACAATTTTTTTTTTCATAAAATTCTTATTTTTATTGTTCGAATTAGTTGAATTAATTAACAGATATAACTGGTTGAAATATAATTGAATGGAAAATTATTATCTTTATTCGTTAACGACGATTCATTGCATAATGAGTCCCGATACAATTCGAAAATCCAATTAGTATCTATTATCGATTGGACAACCTGTTTCACTAATTATCTAACAACAGACGGCGGTTAATTAGCGGCAAATGGATCGCCCCTGCGATTCTGTGCTATAACGGTCGCAGAGTCTTCTTCTATTCACGTCGGAGAGATCAAAGACGTGAATTCTAACAGTAGACTGTTGTAAATTGATCAGAATTTCAGTTTCTCTGTTTGTTTGTTTGTTTTTTTTGGAAAAGTTCGAAATTATATTAAGGAAGGAGGGATATTGATGAAAGATAAGTGGGAGGATAGTTTTGATCATTCCTGCAACGTTTCCGTGTTCTGACATTCGAACAGAGCTCACGTATTACCTACATCTGTTACGATCAATATCTAATTAAAGCCGCGCGGTTTATCTCGCTTTTAGTAACATCGGTACTTAAAAGATTAGCAGATATGATAGTGTGTAATGTAGTGAGCCGTTTAATTTGCTATACTTTGGAATGTGAACGCAGAGAAAATTCGAGGCTTTGATTTTTCCAATTGTTATTCATTTCTGATGTGGCATGAACATTTCAGAAAAATTATATTTAAGAGATAGTAAACTATGATTATAAAAATTTCGATTTTTCAAATTATTATTCATTTCTGCAGTGATATAAAGATTGCAAGAAAGTGTACCTAAGAAATAGTAAATTATGTACCTGAAAATTTCAATTTTTCAAATTGTCACTAATTTCTGAAGTGATATTAAAATTGCAAAAGAAGTGTACTTAAGGAACAGTAAACTATGTCTTTGTTTTATTGAGTACAAATTTTTTTTTGCAAGATAATTTTAGAAATCATTGAGCTGCATAATGAAAAAAAAGAAAAAAAAAGATTACCTAATAAAAGAAGCACGTGTGCACGTGCTACATTTGTATATACATACATACATATATAAACTACAAAGAGTAAATTCTAGAGCATTCACCCGTCGAAAACAGTTTTTAGACCCATTAGTAAGTAATATCTACGTATACGGAACAGACTGTTCCGAACAGGTTAATTTTCCACATGTCAGCTCGTTAATATATACCCTCGTTGCCAGTGAAATCCACAGATACAACAGCTGCAAGATATTGATAACTGATGCACTCTTCCTTTGTACACGTGTATTTATATACGTATAAAAAACTTGAATGAAAAAGGGAATGACAGATGTTTCAATCATACCACAAACGAGATATAAAGTCGTATGTAATCATAGTATGTATCCTTTCCCACAGTATACCTAACCTATTTAATATGCGTGTATATTTGAATTACAGGATTCTGTGAAATTTGTAATTTTTTAAGGTATTAATAAATTTTTTTTATTTAGAATTGCATGGTTGCAAAACTTTTTAGTTGATACAATTTTTATTCTGTGTAATTTGATTTTAAATAGAACTCTGCAGTATGTGCAGTGGGTAAAATGTATATCTGTAAGATTTTTCAAGAATTTATCGACGTTCCAGAGTCGGTAACGTTTTCGAACAATCGATAAGCTTTTGGTAGAGGTAACTTCTTTATTGGGTGTAGGTAAAACAGATGGTTAATACCCTTTATTGATAAAATAGGTTTTTCTAGGAACGTATGTCGGTAAGAGAATTTATGAGTCGATAACATTTTGTCTTTATTCACCCTCCACTGATACTTGAATTAATTTTGTACACATTTCTATGATTCTCGACTTCAGCTAAATTAGGGGATGAAGTATACTACAAATGATATAGATACATAATTTAAATTAGAATGCTCCTTCAAATTTGATGTCATTTATTCATTATTAACTGTATATTATCATATTTAAATTAGTGAAAATAGAGTTTAAGGTTTAACTTGTATGTGGAATATAAATTTTATGCTTTATCTTGACTTGAATTTTTTTAAATAATATAATTTTCATAAAATCGAAGAAATTTTAATAATATCATGTTTTGAAAGATACGGTGAGACAAAAAATATGAAAATAATTCCCATGAGACAAAAAAATATGAAAATAATTGCCCGCTTAGCAGTAAATGATTGTCAATATAATCGACACAAAATCTAAAAAATTAAGAACTATAATAATCGTCAGAAATTGAAATTCTCGAACGATTATCGAATAGAATAGAGCAGGAATTTGCCGCTTGTAGATCGAATGAACGTTCAAACTTCTCTTGAACATTTATTAACGAGTTACGTGTTGCGTTTAATTCACAACACTTTCGCGCAATAAATTGATCAAGACGTCTTATAACTTTTAATCACACTCTCTTCAATTCATGAAATCCATTCGCTATTCTCGATCCTTAGAAAAATGAAAAATGAAAAAAAGAAAAGAATCGATAAGGCACGCACTAAAAAACTAGAGAGAAGAAAAAGAAAGAAAGAAAAGTGAAGTGAAAGAAAATGTAGGAGTTCCCCGTTTTATGTTCTCGCGGATTAAAATTTTCCGTAGCCCGGTGTTATAATTTCACGAAATTCGTTATCTCTGTTATCGCGTCTACCTGTACGCGCGCAGATACAGAAACTCCCCGTTCCTACCGGGAATATGGAATCTGGAATTTGGATCGATACAACGCTCCGCAACGACCGATAGATATCGTGCATTTGAAACGCGCCGTACACAAGCGCGAGTCGCGAAAAGGCGGCATATTTTTCTCATCGCGTGGGCGGAAGAGATTCGCGAATTTTTATTATCTCCGATTTGCACGACGGGTTGCAGCTATCGATATTGCTTTTTAACGAGTTTAACGCCGTGGAAAATTTCGAGATAGCTCACTTTCCATGGAACATCCTGACAATAACTTAGAATACTATAAATATGGAATTCTTCGATTCGACGCGCATTGCAAGCTGAATATTTTACAATTTCACCTTTTTTTTTTTATTTTGATTTTAGGATATAAACGAAAGGTAGGGAAATTGCGTTAGTATCAAAAATGGAGGAACTTTGTTACTACCAAAAATGGAGAAATTTTGTTAGTGTTGGATTATAAGGAGAAATGAGTATGTGTCTGTGTAATAGTAACGGCAAAAATAATCAACATACTGAGACAGATTAATATAAATATATATATCTCAGCGTCTTGTCTATGTTTTGTTTGATTGATTGCATAGCGACGTGCCTTCCTCGCGTATCAAAATAAAGAAGATTCATAATTAAAATAATATCTTTTAATTTATTACCATAATTCTAACAGTTAGTATCGAAGATAGACCAATTTTGTTAAAATCAAATTAAGTATCAAAAACAGAGAAATTTTGTTAATATCAAATTATCAAAGTATCAAGAATGGAGAAACTTTGTTAGAATAAAAAAGTAGAGAAATTTTGTTAGTACCAAGAATAGGGAAATGTTGTTAATATCATATTGTGTAAGTATCAAAAATGGAGAAATTTTGTAGTATCCAAAATAGATAAATTTCGTTAGAATAAAAATCAGAGAAATTTCCTTAGTATCACGTGTTTAAGGAAATGTGTGTGTGTATGTGTTATTTTTTTATTTTGCATTTAGAATATCGGCCAGAAGGGAAGTGTATTTATGTTCACGGGGTATTCTTCTATTTAGAGGACCATCGCGTGCAGATGTTCCACCCTATACCGTAGAATTTGCATCGTCGAAGCTACCACGTTTTCAGGTATTAATAAAGAATCGCGGACAGAGGCGTAGCACGTATACGCTTCCACGTACATAGGCGGGGCTTTATCGGGCGTAACTTTTTTATCGCTGTACGATTCGGATCGTAACCCTGTTCCTGTAGTAATACGTTTATGGTTTCTTGATAGCACGTGCCAATTTTACGCCCGCGTTTCACGCGCCGACAGAAATGATCCGGGGATCCCGGTCCAATGATTTCGCTGATATATTTTTCGGGGAAATGGGCAGTTTTCATTGACAATTTTCAATTACAAGTTTTGAAAAGTAAGGAACAGAAAAATGTCTATATAAATACAATTATTTATAAACTTACGAACATTAATTAATCTACGATTTATATTTATTAATTAACACTCGGTAAGCAAAATGGGTCGTTTGTGTTCAGGTATAATTTTTTTACTGCTTCAAAATTTTAGAATACTGTTTTTAGCAATTGTTCGTTAAGTAAAGCTAAAAAATATAAAAATTCTTTTTGAAGAAAGACAAGAGTGAAATTTCAAAATTCGAATTTATAAAAATTAACTTTTGAAATTGATTCAGAAATTGAGAAGGATCGAAGGTAAACATTTTTAATTTATTAATCCTGGAATTTATAGAAATACATTTTCTACTTTTAATATCACCTTAACCTAACTTTTTCAGCGAAACAAGTCTTGCATTTAAAACAGTAGACAGCACGTTTCACTTTTTCACATGACAATTGACGTGATTCTGTTACGAACACCGTTATTACGTATGTAACGACCTAATAGCTTAATATAGCTATTAGAATTATTAAAAAATTGCGAAATAATTTCTGCACAATTCCATATTTCTTTTACAGAAGACAGTACAGTATTTCTTAAATATTCTATATTACACACACTCTCGTTCATCAGTATCAGGTCACTTATTGAATATGAAGCAACCCTAAACAGTACTCAAAAATGTGGCAAGCATATCTTTCAAGCCTAACATTTTTACTGTTCTCTAGACTTTAAGTAAATGAAAAAAATTCTGAAATAATTACCAATGTCTCTACAATATTACACAATTATTCCTACACCTCAAATGTTCCAAATTTTCCTCAATAAAAATAAAAATTCGTTTGACAAAAATACAAGACTAAAATTTCACTTGGGTCATAAACGACCCAAATTACCTACAGATGGTTAACATGCGTTCGCTTCATATATTTCCAATATTCCAATTGTTATAACAGTAGCCTGAATTAATTTGAAATTCTTTACCAGAAATGCGTTAAATCTACTGGATCTTCTTTTGATTAATAAAAATTACTTTCAACTACATTATCGTGATTTAAGCATCCTTCCACGAATACGCCATTTCACGTGCAACGACCTAATATCGCGTCGAAAGGATTGTTCGAAGTTAAAGGAAACAACAATTCCGACGATGTACATTCACGATAACTTCACTTATTCCTTTCATATCTCCGGTTAATTCATCCGTATAACGCTTTCATCAGAAAGCTGTTCACCCTGTTTCGTAGTGTTTTATTCGTCGTGTTGAACTGCTGTTTCAATTTAAACGTTGAATGATTACTCTCGAATAACATTAATAGAGAAACAATGGTTGAAGTGTGCCGGGGCAAAAATAGCAACGAGGGTGGGATCATAATTGTTGCTTTATAATTGGAAGGGGGTTGATAATTCGAGAAACACGAAATCTATAATTAAGCGAGAATGTGTTGGGTTTTATTTTCGAACGGTGTATTTAACGAATTTTCTCTTATAATAAGGATAATGTTCCGCGTAACCTGGCGCTATCGTTAACAAGGAATTACTTGATCCTTGCAACATCAAGGAAGCCTGATTTTCTGGAATTTGCATTTTAATAG
>NW_017100341.1:76516-83135 GCF_001263275.1 Habropoda laboriosa | reverse complement strand
AATATGGAAAGTAATAGTTTGTTTTAAACCCTTCGCGGGACGGGATATCCCGCGACACGATGACGTTCATATGATACTTTGGACGAGATATCTCGCGTCCTAATGGAAAGACATGCGAGATATTTCGTGCAAAATGTCGCGAGATATTTCGTCTAAAGCGCCGCGAGATATCTCGTCCAAAGTGTCGCCTGAAAAACACTGTGTCGCGAGATATCTCGTTCAAAGTCTCGCGAGATATTTCGTCCAGAGAATCGCGAGTTATTTCGTCCAAAGCGTCGCGAGAGTGTCGCCTGAAAAACACTGTGTCGCGAGATATCTCGTTCAAAGTCTCGCGAGATATTTCGTCCGAAGCGTCGCCTGAAGGACACTGTGTCGCGAAATATCTCGTCCAAAGTTTCGCGAGATATTTCGTCCAGAGCGTCGCGTATTATTTCGACCAGAGCGTCGCATAAACGGCACTGTGTCGCGAGATATTTCGTCCAAAGTCTCGCGAGATATCTCGTCCAAAGTCTCGCAAGATATCTCATCCAAAGTGCCGCAAAATATCTCATCCAAAGCGCCGCGAGATATCTCGTCCAAAGCGACGCCTGAAGGACACTGTGTCGCGAGATATTTCGTCCAAAGCTTCGCGAGTTATTTCGTCCAAAGCGTCGCGAGATATCTCGTCCAAAGCGACGCCTGAAGGACACTGTGTCGCGAAATATTTCGTCCAAAGCGCCGCGAGATATCTCGTCCGAAGCGACGCCTGAAGGACACTGTGTCGCGAAATATCTCGTCCAAAGTTTCGCGAGATATTTCGTCCAGAGCGTCGCGTGTTATTTCGACCAGAGCGTCGCATAAACGGCACTGTGTCGCGAGATATTTCGTCCAAAGTCTCGCGAGATATCTCGTCCAAAGTCTCGCAAGATATCTCATCCAAAGTGCCACAAAATATCTCATCCAAAGCGCCGCGAGATATCTCATCCAAAACGTCACAAAATATATCATCATAAGCGTCACGTAAACCACGTAGCTTCGCGTCATAATTCGTCCACAAATGCGTAAAGATTACTAAAGTATTTTCACCCCTAAAACCGTTTCATTGCCAAACAAAAGAAATAGTATCACCATTACCGTCACTCAAGTTATTACAAATTTCTACAAATTTTCGACCTTTTTAGAATTTTCCATTTGCCAAACTTCCCTTAGTCAATTGTTCACACATTACAACTTCCCTAGTTTCCCTTCTTAACAAACGCCACAGCGACAAAGCGCACAATCTATTACTCGAACCGTTTCTTATGTAGTAAGTGAAAGAAGCAAGTAAAAGTCGAGAGAAATTCCACGTTGAACTTATTTCCCGAATGACACGCTTCAAATCCACTTCTTGCAAACCCGTACCCCAGATCACTCAACGCGAACAACTTTCACAGTGTTTCCCCTTACCAACCAGCTACACCAAACAAAGAGACAAACAGAACCATTCGCTCGTGCATTTTTTATAAACAGACTAGCAATCGATTTTCAGCCCCAGCGATAAAAGACGCCGAACAAAACGAGGCTATTTTCATCGTAAAAAAATAAAGAGGACAGCTCCCTAATAAAATAGAAGAGAGAGGTGAAACCATTCACTTACGTGTGTTTTTTTCCCCCTGTAAATATATACTGTTGATCAATATTCATCCTTGATACAAAAAAAAGTATCAAATTAAATCAAGTTACCCTTGGTGCAAAAAAAGAAGGATAAGTCGATAAAGTAGAAAACACGAGGAGAAGTGATACGTCAATTTTCTTTTATCTTTCGTAAAATTCCGCTGTTCTTGTCGCAACGAGAAATTAAAATATTGATAATGAAACAGAGGAGCGTTTGTGCACCTATTCTCTTGTACATACATTATCTCGTTTGCAACTGTTTACTCGCCCGTTTGTCTACAATGGTCTTTATTCCTGCGAGCAACTTCGTTTAATCCGTTCTTACGAGGAAGACGTCGAACATTTAACTTATTTTCGTAAGTCTTAGTTAACGAGATATAATTATTTTGGAAAAATTCGTGGGAGATTTGAATAAAAAACGAAGTAATTAGAGAAATATATGTGAATAGTATTTTCTACGTGTATCGTCAATCTGTTTTCGTTCTTGGTGAAAAGAAAACGCGTTGAATAAACGTGCATGTAGCGAAAATGTCGCGAGAATTGTTCAACAAAAAAGAAGAATGGAAGAAGAACCCATTAGCTTGCGTATTTTCTATAAGTACGAATTATGAAATAATCTACGTCCACAATGAGAAAAGACCTGCAGAAGGAAGGAGGGAAAAAAGCGTTAATTTGCTGGAAAAGGGAAAAAGACTTAATTTTCGTCTTTAACGAGAAGAAAAATTCATTAAAATCAAGGTACTTTCGCTGTAGGAGAAATGATACTTTCTTAATAAGCTAGTGCAAGCAGAAATGACGTATCGATTAATAATTAGCGGTTCGTTTTCTTAAAACCAATCAAATTTTCCGGTTTACGTAAAGAGCCTGACTAGGGGGATGATGATGCATAACGCGCATGCAATACGGTCATCCATCAAAAGGCGAGTCGATCCGCCGGAAGAGGCTTACGATCGCTTGTTATTGATATCGAGCGTGTTCGCCTCGCGACCGCGAATAAGGGTACATTATTTAGCGGCGTGTATCGCGCGGATCGCGTGAAAAAATGACTTTTTTTGGACCGATGCTGAATCGATGAAAAAGAACGACGATTTTCTCACGAAATACTCTTTCTTTCTCTTTCTGGTACGCACAGAGAAAGGGAGAGTGAGAGAGAGTAAGAGAGTCTCTTCTCTCCCTTTCAATCTCATTCTTTCCCCCCCTCTCTCTCTCTCTCTCTTACTCTCTCACAATGTCTCTCTTCCACTCTCATTCTCTGTCTTTTTCCCTCTCTCTCATTCTCACACCCTCTTTTAAACTACTGCTCTCTCATTTTCTCTCTTTCTCTCTCATTCTCCCTCTCTCTCTCCTTTACTCTCATTCTCCCTCTCTCTCTTTTATTCTCTCTTTCTCTCTCATTCTCCCTCTCTCTCTTTCTCCCTCTCTCTTTCTCCCTCTCTCTCTCTCTCTCTCTCTCTCTCTTTTACTTTCATTCTCTCTCTCTCACTCTCATTTTCGCTCTATTTCACTCTAATTCCATCTCTCTCACTCTTACAATGTCTCTCTTTCACTCTCACTCTCGCTCTCTTTCACTCTTAATCTCCCTCTCTCTCACTCTCACAATGTCTCTCTTTCACTCTTATTCCATCTCTCTCACTCTCACAATGTCCCTCTTTTTCTCCCATTCTGTCTCTCTTTCTCACTCTCACAATGTCTCTCATGTCCAATTGACTCTCATTCTCTCTCATTCTCTCCCTTATTCTTTCTCTCACTCTCCCTTACACTCTCTCTTTCTCATTCTCTCTTACTCTGTCTGGCTCTCTCTGTCGATCGATGGAAAGTTGCAAAATGTAGATTGTGCCAGAGCCGAGTAGTGGCGGAAGTTTCCCGTTTAAAATTCTATCCGGCCGGACAAGTTCAACGCGATACGATGATCTATAATGCAAAAGTGTTGCACGGAACGAGGCGCGAGAGAGTCGAGACATTTTGCACGTATATGCGGCACACATGTTGCACCGTAAAGCACATTGTTGCGCCGAAGAACGAAACGATTCGATGCAGAACAGGCATTTCTTCCCTTGGATCGATCGGCAGAAATACCAGGTCTTCCGGTTCCAACTGTAGAAATCGAGGAAACCCTCTTTGCACGACGAATGTTGCCGGAATGAAATTCCACTGTGACGAATTTTCGTAATTTTCTTCACTCCGCCACGATTTACAAGGAATCACGAACTTTTCTATCTGAAAAATTTCTTCGAAACACTTTGCTTTTACAAATTTCCTCTGTCTATCCTTAATTTCTATTTTCAACTTTTTATCACGCGAAACAATTTTTAATTCCGCGTAACAAAACATTTGCAATTTTTACAAATAACGCATCACATATATTAAGAAAAACACTGCTAATCTTTAATTGTAATTTTAATTTTTACGAATAAAATTCCACCGTAAACGATTTACGGGAACGAAGCAGAGGAGAACGTAAGTGGAAACGGTCGGTCTGTGGTCAGACACGACTCGCGCTCGATACAAGGGGAATTATAACGCTCCGTTGTTCTAAATCCATTGTTTCGAATAAAAGTTAATTGGACTTCCAAGGATATTAAAAACGCATCGATGCTTCTTAAGTGACACTTTTGTCCATTGTTCGCGCAAGAGGATCATAAAGTTTCTCCGTTGTATTAAAAACACCTTAATACCGTGGACTTCAATGTGCGGATTGCGTCGGCAATATTAGTACCCTTGCAGCGAACTATTCATAAAAGAATCAATGGAAGACCTTGTATGCTATGGTCTACGTCAGATGAAAGAATAAAAGTTTGCAAAAAAAGGGTAGGTCAAATCGATTACTTGTTCGTATTCGGAATTTATAGGAAGCTTGGAAAATTCTACCTCTTCTTCGCTTTGAAGTTCTTCAAAACTGTATACAGTGATCATCTGTAAAATGCAAAAAGTTCTTACAGTCTATAGTTCTTATTTTTTAATTTAAAAATCGCCATTTTAAAATTATTACACAACTAGATAACTCAAAAATTGATATTTCTTGGATAAGTGTATCAGAAATCATATTTTCTTTTTTGTAACGGTATATTAAATTTAGGCAACTCTAGCAAGACAGCTTAGTGTTGCATTTGGAAGTGTGCAAAGTAGATCAGCGTAAAATCCATTTTCAGTGCTAAAATTCGATAATGAACTCTGTCGTTCTACTAATGAATTTGAGATATCTAGTTATAGTGTTAAGCTGAGGACAGTGATTGATCGAGTCCAAATATACCAACTTTTCTATCATTCAAAAATACCTTAATCTAATTTCAAAAATTTGGTGTTACTAAAATCTCCAAATTTAAGATATCTAGTTATAGTATTATATTAAGATGGGAACATTAATTAATTAAATCCAAAAGTATTAACTTTTCTGTCATTCAAAATTACCTTAATCTAATTTCAAAAATTTGGTGTTACTAAAATCTCCAAATTTGAGATATCTAGTTATAGTATTGTATTAAGACGGGAACATTAATTAATTAAATCCAAAAGTATTAACTTTTCTGTCATTCCGTATTAAGATGGGAACATTAATTAATTAAATCCAAAAGTATTAACTTTTCTGTCATTCAAAATTACCTTAATCTAATTTCAAAAATTTGGTGTTAGTAAAATCTCCAAATTTGAGATATCTAGTTACAGTATTGTATTAAGATGGGGACATTAATTAATTAAATCCAAAAGTATTAATCTTTCTATCATTCAAAATGACCTTAATCCAATTACAAAAATTTAATGTCACTAAAACAAAATATAAAATACATAAAAAAAGACACACACACAAACCACTGTACAATTACTGTTCTAGCTTTAAATAAATCAGAAAAATTCTGTAATAGTTACCAAAGTCTCTGCAATATTACACAATTATTCCTACACCTGAAATGTTCAAAACTTTTTTCAATAAAAATAAAAATTCGTTTAAAAAATATACAAGAACGAAATTTCACTCCATTGAAACTTCACAAAATTCTTATTTTCGTCTATCAAAAATCTCAGTACTCCGTTCTCCGTTAACCTGAGGTAACAACTTTTAGGAAAAACTGACGCGCGGCGTGAAGACGGCCCTCCACCCGTAGTGCGAAGAATGGTGGAAATTCGTGTTTATCCCAGCAGTACAATCTAAAAAAGCGATTCAGCAATTAAAACTACCAATTCAAACATTTGCTGCTATTGAAGCAAAATATAAAACACCAAACGAAAACAAACAAACCGCCGAACAATTTACATACACGCAAACACTCTCTGCATCTATTCTACAATCTAAAAGGGTTCAACTATTAAAACTACAAATTACCATGACAGAATTTCACCGGTGCACACCATAACCTAATCTAACCAACAGGAAGTGTCGTCGTTTTTGCATTATCCATGTTAAGGATACTTAAGTTAGACCAGGTTTACGATACGGACGCGACTCTCCGCTATTTTTCAGATTAACGTTTGAATACGCGTTTAATGTTTTCGTTCGTTAATTATTCCTTATTGTCAAGAGGGCTCCAAACCTCTCATAAAAGCGGAGAATTTGGAGTTTCTTCGTGCATCTCAATAGCAATTGACGTATCATAAACCCGCGCGAGCCCAGGCACATAAGCCCAGGTGACGCGTACTTGACGCAAAACACCCTCTCCTCGAGGGTGAGTGGTTGGCGTTGGGCGGTGACCAAGGCCCAAAAACTCACCCCCGTCAAGGGACCCAAACGCGACATTTGGAAGGGAAAATGCGAGGGCTGAACGGGGCAAAGCGCCAACGAGACAGACAGAACAAATTGAAAGTTAAAAGCGAAAAGTTCAGGCGATCACACAGTCGCTACTTCATCCACCGATTCTTGACGACGTGTCAGAATTGAACAATCCATCTTAATCCCCCTATCGTAACTTCTTGATACTCCATAGTTAAAAGCGGGATCGTTTAAAGAACAATTCCGGCTGAAACGACGCGGCTCGATTGTAAAATTACCAACGGT